>NW_027555625.1:303170203-303455328 GCF_003287225.1 Phascolarctos cinereus | reverse complement strand
ACTGAACTAAGAGGAAGAGAGAACCTGCAGGTCTTTACCAAATAACATGCCTATCATGGTCAAAGTAGAGTGGGATATCCATTTTGGGAGAAGGAACTTGTTGGGGTCAGGCACGCTGCTGCCAAGAATTTCCATTGGGAAGCCTTCCTGGAGCTTTTGATTGTCTTTATAATGTGTGAGTGATGACACCAGTGTCTTGGAAGTGGCATTGAGCCCTTCACAAGCTAGCTCCGACTTGTCTTTTCCAGACTGGATTTATATTACTTTTTTTCATGCATTCTGTATTCCAGCCAAACTGATCAGCTTCCTTTTCCCTGCATCTCTTATTCTATCTCTCATTTCTCTTTCTTTGCACAATGCCTTACACATGATAAGCACTTAATAAATGCTTATTGAATTGAATAGAATGATGATTTTGACCTCTAGCTGTTGACATGGTTATAATGTTCTGTTTCATGGTTTACCCAGTCCTTAGGATCTGGTGACCCATAGATGAGCATCTCTGGTATCCTAGGGGCAACCTGGTTGGTTGGTATACCGTCCTTAACTTCCTTTATTAGTTCAGATATTAGGGAGGAATTGGTGACATCAGGAAACCAAGGTTCTGGTCTCAGCTCTTGCAATAGCTCTGTGATCTCAAGAAGCTTATTTTACTTTTCTAGGCTTCCATTTCTTTGCCTGGGATGTGAACAAAGCAGATCAGATATTCTCTAAAGGTGGCCTTTCAGCTCTCTCTCTCTCTCTCTCTCTCTCTCTCTCTCTCTCTTCTCTCTCTCTCTCTCTCTCTCTGTATATATATAAATTTCTTTTCTCTCTCTACTATTCTATGCTATATGGTTCTTTCCAGTTCTGACTTTCTGACTCTGTGGTCTAATGTTCTTTGTTTTCATGTCTATCCTCTTTTCACTCCTTTCAACAGCATTAAACACCCTTGGATTTAGGCATGGGTGAGTGTGAGTGGGGGGAGATACAAAGTTGAGGTAAGACATATTCCTGCCCTCTTGAAGCTTACAGTTTAGCAGGAAAGATAAGGCACAAACACAGATAATTAGAATACAGAATATATGATAAAACCATTGAAGAGGTGCAGAATAAAGTGTTAGGTAAGGTTTAATGGAGAAATTCAGGAGGTCATTCCTGGGTTCTATAGGGGAAGTCAGCCAGGGGTGGAGATAGCATTTGAATTAGGCTTTTAAGACTGGGTATGAATTCAACAAGTAAAGAAGGGTAGGGCATGCATACAAGATACAAAAGTGGAAGAATGCAGTGTACCTGTCAAGGGAGGGACAGAGAATAGTTCACTTTGATGTTTCTCTATGAAAATGACTTAAGGTACCATATGAAAGGTAGGGTGACTCCTTGAATATCAGGCAAGCAGTAGGGAGCCACTTTGTATATTTAAAGATCATTTATTCTAACATTCTGTAGTCTAAGGTTCCTTCTAGCTCTGAACATTCTATATTCTATGCACTAAAATTTTATGTTCTAATGTTCCCCCTGGCTGTAATATTCTGTGATTCTAAATTGGCCTGTAGGAGCAGAGTGTGAGATATGGAGACAGGCTGTTGCCACCTGCCTCCTCCTTTCCTTTCACCATCTTTACCCTTTTTTCAGCTGGTTTTCAGACAAGTTGAGCCTAGTGGGTTTGGGGAGCAGGTGGTGGGGAAGGAGCTGCAGAGGGGAGGTCTGGGAGGCAGAAGTGATTGCAAAGCTTTGAAATTAGACAGCTCATTGATCCAACCTGATTCCTTCACAGAAAGTTTAAAGCTATAGAATCATGTTTGAAGGGCTGTCTAAAATTAGGTCTCAGGGCTATTTTTTGCTCTATAGAGGAGCAGACATAGTGTCAGAAAGGTAAGGTATGCATAGTATTGATGAATCTTGTTTTAGGAACTAGGGCTCCATGGCAGAAACTTCTTTCTATGCTGCTTAATCTTATAATTGGACTAATAGTAATTAGCAGCAATCCCTTACATGGAGTTAAACTTTAAAACTTTAGAAAGCATTTTGGCATCCACTAGCTCACTGATTTTTTTAAAAGCACATCCTGTGAAAAGGTCAGGGGAAGGATAATTATCCCCATTTGACACATAAGAAACCTGAGACTTTGAGGCAGTCTCATGATTTTACCTGGACTATGAACTTCCCAGTACCCTGAAATCTTCAATGTTTCCTTATTGCCTGTTGGATTAAAAAAAAAAAATTCTTAGCCTGGAATTTAAAGTCTCCCATCCCCCCACCCCCACTCCACATTTGGATCCCACCTGTTTTTCAGGTCTTATTTCATATTCTTCTTTTTGTATCCTCCATCCCAGCCAAAAAGGACAGCTGTTATCTGTTCCCTTTACATGACTCTCCATCTCTCACGGATTCTGCATGCTTTTGCAAAACTGACCCCCTCCCCATGTCTAGAATATATTCCTTCCCTGCATTATAGGGTCCCACGGATCCTTCAAAGCACAGGTGAAGTAGCACCTCCTCGCACATTAAGCCTTTCCTAATTCCTGGAGTTTTTAGTACTCTCTTCCTCTTGTAATTATTTTGTATATACTCTTTATTTCCTTGTTTATGTATTGAATTCTCACAGTAGAACGTAAGTTCCTTTGAAGGCAGAAATTGCTTTGTTTTTGTCCTTGTATCTCTAGCACCTAGCTCAGTGCTTGCACACATTAGGTATGTAATATAAGCTATTGAAGTTAGTCCATCCATAAGCATTTATCAAGTGTTTTCTATGTGCTGGGCACTAAACATAATCTTCATAGAACTGACCTGTTCTTTGGGACTCAGACTTGGTTTGTCCAATGCCCAGGATGGGAAGCAAAGGGGAAATTGACAAGGAGAGAAATATTCTGAGTTTTGTCTTTTTTCTGCCTCAGCTTTTGGAAAAATTTAATAGACCAGTAGGTTCCTGGCCCATTTGTTGAGCTTGGGCTAGAAAGTTTTCTTTTTTTCCCCCTCAATATGTCACCCAGTATGAATGTCATAGAGTTAAATGTATCAGAACTAAAAGGGACTTTTGAGCAGAAAATGTTAAAGCTGTAAGATACACAAGAACATAGATTGTTAGAGCTAGAAAGGGACCTTAGAATGTTATAGCAGGAAGGGACCTTACAACATAGAATATTTGAGCAGAAATGAACTTTAGAACATTCTGTGTTTTATGTTCTATATTCTGTTAGAATCGGAAGGGCTTCTAGTGACCAACTAACTGTTTCAACCTCCTTGTTTTATAGAAGAGTTAAGAAGGACTGGAGAAAGAAAGATGCTAAAACTAGGATCTCTCAGAATCTTCCCATTATTCCATGCTTTTCTTCGCCCTCCTCCCTGCCCCTCCATAGAGAGAACAGCAATTTCTGGACTCATCCCTAGAAGAAGTAAAAATATGAGCAGGAGGAGAAAAAGACTCTAAAATTATAAGGTTCCATTGGACATGTTACACTGGAATATCCTGTCTCCAGCAATGTCTCTCAGAGGCTCGGAGGGAATTTGTAAGGTGGTTTCAGACCCCAGGCAAAACTCTAATGATTCCATTCCCATCTCATTAGGGTACTGCCATCTATTGGCCAGTGTTGTCCAAGCGACTGGTGCTGAGCAGGCAGCTGGATGCAGCAGTCACTTAGGTCAGCTCGATATAATAGAGCTGGAGCATGGGAACTACTGTGCATACAGAAGAGCCTTGTGTGGGGTCCAGGGCAGGTAGCCTGTCCAATAATTTCCCTCCTCTACCTGTCCATCTTCTACATTATTTCAAGGCTACCAGTCCTTTGAGTTAAGACATTGTGTCCTTATAGAATTCAGTAATCATAGACTTTTAGAGATCATATAGTTTAATCCTCTTACCTCACAGGCGAGGAAACTGAAGTTCATAAAAGAGACACTGCTAATATAAGGATGAGGTTGAAACCTCCCATTAGCCTCTGGTGTCTAACTAGTAAGAACACTTTTTGATTGAATCTAATAGTCAGAAGCCAAGTGTGAACAGAGCCTATGTACTTCCCTAAATCAAATGAAGCCATTGTGCAAGAGACTGGGTCCTACCCTAAGCAATTTGTACACAAGGGAGGAGCTATCTCAGAAATGAGGGGAAGGAGAGAAGAGATTTTGAATATATGCATTCTAAAGGTTAAAGCAAATGCGGAGCTAAGGGAGGACTGAGCTGGGGCAGTGAAGAGAGATACTGAGGAAAGTCATTGGCTCTATAGGTAACTAAGAGGGGAAGACTCAGTCTCAGGGAAGCTGTTTGTTACCCAAGTGTTTCTAGTAAATTGGATTTTGTCCTGACTACAAAATGATAGAAATAAGTGTAAGGTTCAGCAGGGAACCCAACCTTTGCCTAAGGGTTAGACATTTTTTCCAACTAGAGGTTCCTAACAATTGTGGCTGAATTCAGAATTTTTCATCTAAAACAAACTCTCCAAAGCCCCAAAGAAAGGAACTAAGTATCCTTAGGGTCCATGTTATCACCTTAAGACTTAAAATGAGCTAATTATTATAGCAGGATGTTTCACTAATGTCCTGGAATTCTATGAGTCTTGCCTTGAGAGGTTGCATAATATAATGAATAGAGCATTCAGTTGGAATAAAAAGGACTGGTTTTGAATTCTGGCTCTACTATTTGTGTTTATCTGTGTGACTTTGGGTAAGTTGTTTCCTCTCTTTGGATCGGTTTCCAGATCACTTGGACCATTGTGACTGGAATGGACCTTAGAGATTCAATGTGCTGTTCCAAAGTTATTTCCAGCTTAGACATCATCCTATATCCTGTGATTCTTTCCAGCTCCAAACTCATGATCCCATATACAGAATTTAGTCAGTGACTGACTTGATTCAGCTAATGGTGCTTTTCCTTTGCCATACTTTCCTGTCATTTTTCTGTTACTGTTGTTCTGTCATGGATAGATAATCTTATCTGTGGTCAAGACCAAGTCAGCAGTTCCAAAAGATCCTAGCAAAAAGAAAGGAAGAGATGAAGAGAATCCTGGACTAGAATCTGGAGACCAGGGTTATGGTTCTGCCTCTGTTTCCAAGTAGCTGAATGACTTTGGCTCTATCATTTTGCCTCTCTGGGCCTCAGTTTCCTACCTGTACTATGTAGGAGTTGGACTAGATGATCTCTCTCTCCTTCTAGCTTTAAAATTTTGTTTCACATTCAAGCATTCTGTATTTTGGGGTCCTTCTAGCTCTGTTAGTCTTTCATGTCTCTCTTCACTTATATAGAAGACATAGATAGCTTTTGTCTTTAGCTGAAGGTGGGGGGATAGTCTCCAACCCACAGACTGTTGGGGAAGTCTTTCATGATCCCATACCACAGATGCCCAGGACACCCCAGAATGTTCAAGAAGGTTGGAGGAGAAAGGATTGGGGATTGTATGTAAAAGAGTTTCCTGATTTTTTTCCCTGCTAGTATGATACTCAGAACGTTCCAGGTAGCTTGAAATGCCTTTGCTTATGAACTCAGCCATGAAAATTGCACTCTAATGGCCTCGATTTCTTTGGTGAACATTCCTCTCTACCATTAGGGTTGAGCGAGAAGGCGCCGAATACTCACTCTCCTTCCCACCAAACACCCTGCCTTTAATTGAAAAGTAATTGTTTACTAAACCGTACAGACGCAAGAGGAAAATTACTATCATTTGGGTCTCTGCCTGCCTCTAAGAGAGCATTGCTTTTCCTGAGAATGGACTTTAAGGAGAATAAGAGCATTATCACAGATGATAGATAAACAGCAAGCCATGATCATTAAACTGTCAGCCACAGTCCAATCTAGAAAGGGATTGTAAGTGGTACTAAGAAATTACATGTAAATTCCAGGAAGAATTTATCTGAGGAGTCAAGTGACAGCTCATGGCCAAAGCATGACTGTTTTTGACAGATGGAGGAGAAGGTGATGGTGGAGGGGACAATGGAGGGATGGTGGCATTGATTATGTGCTGGTCTAGTATGAAGCTGGCATGGTTAGCTCAGACACATAGTAGGGGCTCAATATTTTTTTTCTGACTTACTTTTTATTTCCCGTGGTCTGCTGGTCAGAAGGCAGAGGTGATTTGGTTCTGGTTCTGCCAATGATTTCTAGTGTAACTTTCAGTGCTCCCTAATGTGATAAGGCTGTACTATATGATCTATAAAGATTCTTCTAGCTCTTATGTGAAACATTGTTTTCTGAAGTCCTTTCCACCTCTTAATAATCTGTGACTCTTCAGTTAAATTTACTAACTTTATTAAGCACCTGCTGTGTTCAGAATGTTGATCTTGGTCTGAGGAAAGTTACAGAATTTAAGAACACGTGGTCTCTGGTGTTTATAGACTACCAGTGACTGACTTAACATTTCCATGTCTTAATTTCCTCATCTGTCAAGTGGGAAAGTAAATCAAAATCAGAGAATCTCGGAGTTAGAAGTCATTTAGTCAATAAATATTTATTAAGTACCTTCTGTGTACCAGGCACTGTGCTAAGTGCTGGAGGTAGAAAGAAAGGCAAAAGACAGTCCCTGCTCTCAAGGAGCTCACAGTTTAATAGAGGAGTCAACATGCAAGCAACTATGTGTAAACAAGATATAAATATAGATGCATACATATTATATATATATATATATATATACACACACACACAAATATGCATACATTCAAACATATGCATATATACACTATACATATATGCGCGTGCATGCACATGTGCGTGTGTGTGTGTGTGTGTGTGTGTGTGTGTGTGTGTGTGTGTGATAAACTGGAGATAATCAACAGAGGTAAAATATTAAGGGGGATTAGGAAAGCCTTCCTGTACAAGTTTGCATTTTAGCTGAGATTTGAAGGAAACCAAAGAAGCTCAGAGGCAGAAATGAGGAGGGATAGCATTCCATACATGGGGGATAGCCAGTGGAAATGCCTGGAGTCTGAGGATCTTGTGGGTAGAACAACAAAGAGACCAGTGTGCTTGGATTGCAGAGTAGGTAAAGATGAGTATGTTTTACGAAAACTGGAATGGGGGAAGGAGAGGAAAGGGGAAGGTCATAAAAGGGCTTTGAATGCCAAATAAAGGATTTTGTATTTGATCCTGGAGGTAATAGAGAGCCACTGCAGTTTATTGAGTAGGGGGCGACATGATTGTACTTTAAGAAGATCATTTTGACAGCTGAATGGAGGAGGACAGCTGGATGGGAATGAAGAGAGCCTTGTAGCAGCAGACTGAGCAAGAGGTTATTGCAGTAGTCTGTGTATGAGATGATGGTCTGCATTAGGGTGACAACAGTGTGAGAGAAGAGAATGGGGTATATATGAGAAACATTATGAAGGAACAATTGACAGGCCTCGACGACAGATTGGAAGGGGGGGGTTGAGAGAGAGTGAGGAGCTGAGTTTAACAGCGTAGGCTGTGAGCCTGGGTGAGTGGGAGTATGGCGTTTCCCTCAACAATATTAGAGAAGGTTAGATGAGGGGAGGGTTTAGGGGGAAAGATAGTGACTTCAATTTTAGACATATTGAATTTAAGATAACTAGGTGACATCCCATTTGAGATGTCCAGTAGACAGGTGGAGATAGATAGATGGTTAGGAGAGATAGGGTAGGTTAGGAGATAGATAGATAGATAGATAGATAGATAGATAGATAGATAGATAGATAGGTAGGAGAGAGATTAGGACTAGATAAGTGGAGTTGAGAATCACCAGCATAAATATGCTACCTAAATCCACTGGAGTGGACTAAATCACTAAGTGAAATAGTGTAGAGGGAGAAAAAAAGAAGGCCCAGGACAGAGCCGTGGGGGACATCCATGGTGAGTGGGCATGACCTGGATGAATATCCAATGAAGAAGACTGAGAAGGAATGGCCAGATAAGTAGGAGGAGAACCAGGAGAGAGCAGCATCACAAAAACCTAGAAAGAAGAGAGTATCAAAAAGAAGAGGATGATTAATAGAAGAAAATGGCAAAGGCTGCAGAGAGGTTAAGAGGTAACACTTTGCTGTTTTTCAGATAAACTGCTTTCTAGCCTCGCTTACATTTCTAGCATCTTCATCTTGTACTCATGAAATTGTTTTTTAAAACAAAATGTAAGACTTTATATTTGCTCATGTTACATTTCTTCTTATTTGATTCAGTTCCATGTTCTATTTTGTCAAGAATTTTTTGAACTCTGACTCTGTCATCCAGTATATTGGCTATCCCTTTCATCTTTGTGTCTTCTGAAAATTTGATAAGCATTCCACTTGTGCCTTTATCTAAGTCATTAATAAAAATGTTAAACAGTACATGATGATGAATCCAATCCCTGGGACACTACTTCCTTACAAGTTGACATTGAACCATTAATGACTTTGAGTCTGGCCATTCAGCAAATTTCTAATTTACCTAATTATTCTATTATCTCACCCACATCTCTTCAACTCCTTCAAACCCATCTAACTGTAATATTATTTAGAGTATATCTCTCCCTTTTTTTCCACCAGAAAAAGTAAAGAGACTTTATGAAATGCATTACTCAGAATGTAGGTAAACTAAATCTGCACCATTCCTCTTCAATTTAGTAACCCTGTCAAAAAAGGAAATAAGGTTAGTCTGACATGACCTGTTCTTGATGAAACCATGCTGGCTCATCCCCCTTTCCTTTTCTAGACAATGATGATGATAATAACAACTGACATTTATACAATGCTTTAAAGTTTTCAAAGTACTTTATATAAATTATCTCATTTGACAACCTCATGAGGTATGTACCCTAGATATTTTTATCCCATCTTTATACGTGAGGAAATCAAGGCTCTGAGAGATTAGGTGATATGACCTTGTTCACCTAGCTATTAAGTACTAGAAGTGGGATTCAAACCTATGACTTTCTTACTGTCTGTTGTACTGAGTGGTTTAGTAATTTAAAGCCAGGTGGCTTTAGTAATGCTCTAGAATTTTGCTAGGAATTCCAGAGCCAAGCTTATTGACCTATAGATTGTTAGCTCTATTCTCTTCCCTTTATTAAAAAAAATTGGGACATTTGCTCTTTTTCAGTTCTGTGGTAGCTTTCCCGCTGTCCATGGTCTTTCAAGGATCAATGATAGTGGCTGAGCAGTAACAACTGCCAGCTCCTTCAGTATTCAGGAATAGTTTTTTTTTTTTTCCTGAGCCAGGTAACTTGAACCAAGGGCAGCTATAAGCTGTGTTCTTCCTTTTTCCTGTCCAGCATCCCTCATAGAGGTATTGGGAGGATCAGGGAGCTAATAGAAGGGGAAGACTTCATAAACCCTAAAATGCTACCAATGTGAAGTGGTGGAATAATGCAAAGATCAAGCTCTGTTGGTTGGTCCTTTATGCTGAGGGCTTCTTGATGATGCTTCTCTGGGCCACTTAGGGCTGTTGGACACCTGGGATCCAGTTTTCTCCAAATGAGTATGCCAGGCCCCAGCCTAGCTCTGTACCTGAAACCTCAGGGGATTTATTCTAGGCATCCAAGGGCCCACAGTAGTAGTAGCATTAGAGAGAAATTTACCACTTCTGTTTTTATTCCTTCTCCTCATTCCTCAGCCTCTGAATTTAAACAAGTTCTAAAGACTCTTTACCTAGGAATTAGGAAAGTCATTTGGGCATTTGGATATAAACTCCAAATAAGCACATTTGCACCCCCCCCAAAAAAGCTAATACAATCTGCCTCTCTCTCCTCTTGGACATGTAGTTTCATTGGCATAGGGAATGCAGCCTTAGAGAGTTGCCTGGGAATCAAGAGGTTAAACGATGTACCCAGCATCAAATTGCCAGTTTGTGTCAGAGGGAGAAGTTGAATTTGGGTCCCCTAACTTAGGGGTGATGTACTCTATGGTGTACACCATTCTGCTCTTCCATGCAATCTCATGCTGCGTTAATGGAAGTCTAAAGCACAAAAAATAAAAAAAAATTAAAAAAGGGGTGATGATAGTCTCACAGGACCTGCAATATCATCTATTTATGGGTGTCATATTTTTATTAAGGAAATTGACCCATTATAGCACATCCAAAAGAGAGTGACCAGGATGAGGAAGAAATTGGAGACCATGCTAAATGAGGATTGGTTGAAGGAACTGGGGATGTTGAGCCTGAAGAAAAAAAGACTGGAGAGGGGAGTCAGAAATGACTGTTGTCTTCTGGAACTTGAAGGTTGTGATGTGGAAGAGGGAACAAATGAACTCTTTGTGGCCAGAACTGGAGAAAAATAACTAGGATTAGATCTCTGCTCAGTATTAAAAGGAACATCCTAATGACACGAAATGATATATCTTAATGATGTAGTGTCCAAAAGGGCAGGGAGCTGCATTGAGAGGTAGTGAGATCACGCCTTCGCTGGAAGTCTTCAAAGGGTATCTGAATGATCCAGAATGAGTTGGACCAATGGGCTCTGAGGTTCCTTCTTTTAGATATCATGAGCCTATGAATTCTTTCAACTGTTTTCTGTATCTGAAATACCATGTTGCAGATATCAGGGGGAAATGATTTGCCCATTGAATTATGACCCAGGACACCAAACTAGTAACTCTAGAATCCTAAATCCCCCTGCCCAATTTGACAGAATGTCCCTTATCCAATAATATCTTTTCCAGGGCTAGCTAAAATCCTGTTGTTAGCAAGCCATTCTTTTGGGTTAAGCATTGCTCTTACTAGGTTCCTCACTCTTGCAAGATGGCCACTTTTAGTACTTCTCCTTCCCAACACATGCATATACATTTAAGTGTGAATGAACCTATCAGGTCCCTTTACACACGGGAGAAGACTCAGGACAGAGGACCAGTGCTCTTGGGGAGACTGGAAGGGACTAAGGAGATAGGAGTTACTGTAGCCAAATGTCTCTGACTTTACAGCTTTGCCCATTTGGAATCACAACCCAGTTGCCTAGGACTGAGGAAATATATGTATGTATGTATGTATGTATGTATGTGTGTGTATGTATGTATGTATGTATGTATGTATCTATATGTATAGATAGATATATATATATATATTTGTGGTGTCCCTATGGAGATTCTTTCATTCCTTTCCAAAAATAATAATAATAGTAGTAGTAGTTGTTGTTGTTCAGTCATTTTAGTTATATCTGACTCTTCATGACCCCATTTGGGATTTTCTTGGCAAAGATACTGGAGTGATTTGCCATTTCTTTCTCTAGCTCATTTTACAGATGAGGAAACTGAGACAATAGGGTTAAGTGACTTGCCCAGAGTCACATAGCTAGTAAGTGTCTGAGGTTGTATTTGAACTCAAGAAGATGAATCTTTCTGACTCCAGTCACTGTGCTCTAGCCACTGTGCCACCCAGCTGCCCATGGTAGTAGTGGTAGATGAGACTTATTTAGCACTCTGTGGTTACAAAGCACTTTCCACATTCATTTTCTCACTGATCTTTACAACATCTTTGTGAGATATGCAGGGTTCATACTATAATCTCTTTTGTTAGCCGAAGAAATCAAATGTGGAGCATAAATTATTAAACTTATATGGAATCTAGATAGTGTAGAATGAAAGAACATTGAATGGTAGAGTTTAAAGGGATTTTAGTCAACTGGAATGGATGTTGTTGAGTAGGGTGGCCTTCTCTCAGATGGTGGAGATTCCACAGGGGTGCAAAAGTAGAAGATAATAATGAGAGGTGTTAGGAATCATCTATTCTAGGAGTTCTTAACCTGGGATTCATGAACTTTAAAAAAATATTTTGACAACTATATTTCAACATAGTTGATTTTCTTTGTAATCCTATGAATTTTATTCATTTAAAAATATTGTGAGGAGAGATCTATGATACAAAAAAAAAATTAAGAACCTCTCTTCTACTCCAACTCTTTTTCTTCAAATAAGGAAACAGTCTCAAAAAAAGTAAGTAACCTGTTCTTCGGTTCCAAAGCTAGTTTAAATTTCAGAACTAAGACTCAAATCCATATCCCCTGACTCTTAAGGCCAGTTCTTTCCATAGTGCTGTGCTTCCTTCCTTCGTGCCCAGCTCCAGTGGCTTCCCCGTCTCACCTATAACACTAGGATCTTTCTCAAAAGCCATTTCCCATCTGTCTTCAGGTGTCTATCAGTGTCTCAAGA
This sequence comes from Phascolarctos cinereus, assembly GCF_003287225.1. Classification (NCBI taxonomy): domain Eukaryota; kingdom Metazoa; phylum Chordata; class Mammalia; order Diprotodontia; family Phascolarctidae; genus Phascolarctos; species Phascolarctos cinereus. The sequence goes on along the minus strand of NW_027555625.1, from coordinate 303,443,292 downwards.
ATATAAAAAGTGGATAGATTTCACTGCAATGTTATGGCCCCATCAATTCCTCTTCCTGCCCTCGTAGATGTTTGTCTGTCCACATAGTGAACTTGCTCCCATTGGATCCCATGTGCTCCTCAAATGGTGGGCAGGGGCGGGGGGCAGCTGTTGAGGAGGGGTATGACATGTATGAACTTAGCTATGTAGCTTTCTTTCCTTCCTCTTTTCCTACCCTACTTTCATATGCAAAGGTACATGTGTGTGAATACAAGGCAGAATAATGATATTCCATAGCTCGTTTTAATTTATAAGGCACTTTCCTCACAATTCTCATAGCAACCCTGAATATCTCCCAAAAGTATTAACATCACAGTTTTATAGATGAGGAAACTGAGGCTTAGAGAGAGGTCTACATGTCTAGTAAATTGTAGAACCGAGACCAGTCTTCCTTCTGTATGTCACACAGATAATCCAGCATCTGCCTGCCTCCCATCCCGCTGCTACCCATACAATAGTGTACGTATGCATGGATGCAGTCAGAGGCACTCTTCCCTGCCTCTATTATGCAGAGGTGAATATCTGTATGAGTCAAGCCAGAACCTTCTTGCTTCTCTCCCACACTTCTCACCGTCACTGCAGAGTTGTACTTCACTATGAATGCAGTCAGAATATAACCTTACGCCTATCTACCCTGCCTCCCTGCCAAGACACATACAATTTTTTGAGTGCATTAAGTAGATACTACTCTTTTTCACCATCCTCTTACTGACTCTCCCCCTTCCACAACTATACAAAGGTATAGTTACATATGAGTAGAGTCAGCAAATATTCTTCTCCTGTCCTCCTTCTATAAAGAGGTTCACGTATGTTTGACTGAATTCAAAACATAATACTCTATCTGCCCACCTGTGGACATGTGTGTGTGTGTGTGTGTGTGTTTCTGTGTGTGTGTCTCAATATGCATAGGTGTATACTTTTAAGGGTGCAGTCAGCAGATACTCCTGATTCCCCTTCCCCTAATTCTACTATGCACATCTGTATAAAAGTCAGAAGACAATCCTACACCAGTCCATCTGCCTTCTCTCCCCTTTCCACCCCTGCTGAAGAGGGGAATTACCATCTTAAGGAGTAAAGTTGGCAAATACTCCTCCTGCCCTCTTCCTACCCCATGCTGTGCACATCTGTATGAATGCAGTAAAAGATAATTCTATACCTGTCCATCGCCCTTCCCCTCCCTTGCCAAGGGTATACCATGCAGTCAGCAGCTTTCCGTCTCCTTGTCACCAAACCCTGGGAGATGGCATTAGGAGGTGCCATTCTGAGAGCCGTTCAAACTCCTTTAAACAAAAGCTTTCTTAACCAGGAGGCGTAGAAGTAAGTATGGAGAAGTTCTGACAAAATAAGCCTACCTCGACCATATGATAAACAGAGCTCTTTTCAGGCAACAATGCAGCTCTCCTTGGTGTCTGCCTCACATGACTGATAATAAGGCCAGAGAACCATTGTTTTACCTTCACAAACAAACAGAATCACAGCACTGGAAGGACTTCAAGGGTCATCTAATCCAATCTCCCATTAAGTTTAGGAATCCTTTTTACAGTATCCTCAGAAAGTAGTTGTCTTGCCCATGCTCTAACATCTTCATTGTCAGAAACCTCATTCCACTGTTAGCTCGAATTATTAGAGAGTTCTTCCTTATGTTGCATTGAAATCTAATTCCTTATAAAATCCCCAACCCATACCTCCATCTCATTGGCTATTCTAACTATATGACCTTGAACTGATCTCTTTGCTTCTTTGCCTCACCTATAAAATGAAGGTATTGGACCAGTTAATATCTTAAGATTCATTCTAGCTCTGACATTCTGTGAGTCAAACAAACATTACATAAGCAAGCTTGGTGTGCAGAGCACTGGTCCTGGTTGTGTTGGCTAGAGACCCATAGAATATGACTTTCACAGGACAGGCCATTTCGAATATTTGACTACAAGGGTCATGCCCCCTCCACCCCTCCAGCTTGAACTTCTCCTGCTCCATCAGCCCATTCCAGTATCACAGGGTTTCCAAAGACTTCATCCTCCTGTCCTCTCTCCTCTGAATATGCTGAGTATCCTCTTCCTTTAATGCAAAGATCATAAGACTGGACTAAGGAGACCTCGGTTCAGATTCTAATTCTGCCATTTATTGGCTATGTGATCGTAGACAAGTCACTTTTGTTTCTCTGAGCCTCGGTTTCCTTATTTGGGGACTGATCATCTACCTCATGGGTCAATTATGGGGAAAGTTCTTTGTAAATTATAAAGTGCTTTAGCAATTGGTGCTATTCTAGTAATTCATAATTATTTCGCTCTCTTAAGTGATATGGATGGGGGTAAATATTTGCATTGTTGTTAAAAGCCTCGCCCTGACCAGGAGGGGGCACTGTAGGATAACATAGAAAGGGGCTACCTAAGGTAAAAGAGAGCCTGGAGACCAATTAATTACATATTCCTGCCTTCATTCATTACTTTGTGTTGAAAATCCCTAAGAAAATTTAGACTGGACTTGCCCATCAAGGTTTGGAAGCCCCTTACCCATAAGAAAATTCAGGACTGGTCTGCCTTCCCCAGGGAGAATGGAACTCAGGCCTGAGGGAATCATAGAGGGTTAGAGTTAGAATTCAGTTTATTTCAACATTTATTGCCTACTATTTGCAAGGCATTGTGTTGGTGCTGGGAATGTAAAGCGAAAAACAAAATGGCCCCTGCCCTCAAGGAGCTTACCTCCTACTTGATATGATCTTAGAATATTAATCACGGGCTTTATGAGCCTGAAGGAACATTAAAGATCATCTAATCCATGAAGTAGAGCTGGGGTATAAAGAGGAGACTCTTCCGTGGGTCCCATGAACATGATGACTCATTTTACAAATTAGGAAACTGAGGTTTGACCAAAAAAAAGTGTCTTATCTCAGGTTACACAGCTAAAAAGTCTCAGGTGTGGAGTTCAAACTAGCTTTCTAGTTCCAAGTCTAATGCTTTTGCTGCTAACTATGTCACATGACAGAGACGGATGTAGGGAGAAGACCCTCCCCTTATGGTCCTTCATCCCAGGACAGCACATATTAGGGTGTACCACCTAGCTGCCTAACTCAGGCAGAGCCTGCTCTGAGCTAGTCCTTTGACCGTGCTGAGGTCTTAGAGCTTGATTTCTGAGGGCCAGTCCTCAGGTAAGAATCACTGGTTAAAAAGACCTAGACAGTAGCAAACCTATCCCAACACCCCTTGGTAAATTGTACTTGATGTGGGAATTCCCAGCCAATATTAGGCCGTAAGTCATTATTTTGCTAAAGAAAGTGTTGTTGAAGTTTAAATTTATCCGGGCTCTGAATAATTTTCTGTCAACTTGGGATTATCTCATTTAATCTCAAAGGCACTCATTCCCTCTCTATCTAAGCTTTCAAAAACATTTGTCTGATTGCAATCCATTGCTCTCTGTTGTCAAATAAATCTCCTCTACATATGGAGAACCGGGGATGGGAAATGTGAAACTTAGGAGATTTATTGAAAGTCTCATACTCCAAACTCTTAGCACCATAAATATCTCAATCCTCCCTGATGAAAGGGGGAGGGAGAGGAGAATTCTAACAGGCGAAGCATATTAATTCCTAATGAGAGACAGAGCCCAAGGAGTGTGGTACAGTTGACACATGATTGAATGTGGAGCGGAAGAATAAGGTTCACATTGTGGCTGTTGTATGACCTTGAGCTCTCTGGACCTCAGTTTCCTCATCTATAAAATGAAGCAGTTGGAACTAGATGACTTCTAAGATCTCTTCCACCTCTAACTCCAAGGACAGCAGCATAATTATGCATTTTTTTTGATGATCTTTATCTTCCTGTCAAGAATCTGAGTCTGATGACATAACATGAAAGGTCAATTTGAGGGAAGTCAAGGATGCCCTTCCTGATGGCCTCAAAGGTTTGGGACAGAAACCCGTTTTCCCAATAAATTCTTATAAAGCTATCATTTTCAGTTGTTTCCCCTGACCCATCTTTCCCTTCTCCCTGCATCAGTCCATCCTTCACATTGCTGCCAAAGTGATTTTCCTAAAACGAGTCAAGTTGCTCGGACCAGTAGCGGCAGTATGGCATAGTGGTTAGAATGAAGTTCTTGGAGTCTAGAAAACTTTTCAGTCTTCCCTGAGACACTTACTAGCTGTCTTAATTAACCCTGGACAAATCACTTACCCTCTCTGTACCTCACTTTTTTCATCTATAAAAAGAGGAGGTTGAGTGGGATGACAGTTGAACTTAATGACTAGCTTAATCCCACCAAGCACTAAATCCATGCTCCTAAGGTATAACAAGGCATAACAAGACTGGAAAGGTGTATGTGATAGGGGAGCAAGGAAGAGCAGGTTATAAGGCTCCTGGTGGCATACCATCGATCTCCATGGTCTTCTGACATCCCTTCCAGATAAAACATACCTTATCCAGGTGAGCTACCTTCCCCTCACACAACCCAAATCATTCAGAGTGTGATGTGGTAATATGTGTCTTAATCCAGTTTGGTAAGGAAGCAGAAGTGTGTTCCTTTTTTTTTTTTAATAGGATCGTGGAATTTAGAGCTTAAAGGGGCCTTAGAGGTCACCTAGTCTAATATTCTTGTGAGATGAGAAAACTGAAGCTTCCCCCAAATCAGAAGGTAGCATTTGGCAAAGCCAGGATTTGAATCCAGGTTTTCCGGTTCCATATCTGTGTTCTTTCTCTTTTGTCATGACTTAGAGCCAGAAAGGAAGTTAGTAATCATCCAATCCCAACCTCATCTCACAAAGATAGAAAATGAGGCCCAGAGAGGCAAGGTCAGTTTCCTAAAGTCCTCTAGCAAAATAGTAGCAGAACCAGGGTTAGAACCCAGATTCTCAGAAGAAACCAGATGTGCTAGCTTTCAGTTTTTATGCTCTGTTGTCTCTGTTCCTTTAGTGTAATTATTCCCAAACTGTGGGCCTTAACTGCTGTTTAGGACAAGAGTTTGCATTTTTTTTACCTTAAAAAAAATGAGTCCTCATATTTGAAAAGGTTGAAAACCACTGCATTGATGCACCTTCCTTCTTAGTGAAAATTACCTCTTGAATAATTCAACAAAATTTGTTGAGTGCCTTTGACCCTGCACTTCGTCTGTCCCACTTGATTTGCAAATGAGACTGAAAGCAGGTTGCTTGCTCCTTGTCCTGAAGGCTCTTAGTCTGAAGTGTCAGGTGACAGTAACGTGATCCATATCCTTTAGAGTTGGAGCAGACCAAATCTGGTGGGTGGTAGAAATCAAGCATAGTTTCCAAAGAGTCATCATGGCTTCCCAGTGTTTCAAAGGGGAAAAAAACACAAAATTCAAAAAATACTGGATTAGAAGTCAGAACATTTGAATTCAAGTCCTGGCTCCTTCATTAACTAGCTACGTATGACCTTGGGCAAGTGACTTAATATTTTTGGGTCTAAGTTTCCTCATCTGCAAAGTGAGGTTGAACTGGATAAGCTGTAAGGTGCTTGCTTTCCAGCTCTGATGTTGCATTCTACCATTCACAAGTCTGGTCAGACAACAAGCATTTACCAAGTACCTACTATGTACCGGGTACTGGGAATGCAAAGAAAGGCAAAACAACAAAAACAAATGGAAAAACAAACAGTTCCTGCTCTCAGGTGGCTCATAGTCTAATGAAGAAGACAACATGGAAGCAAGGCATTGAGATGAAGGACAACCATGAAAAATTTCTTGTGGAAGGTGAGACTTTAGCTGACACTTGAAAGAAGCCAGGAAAGCCAAGAGGCAAAGATGAGGAGGAGGAGGAGGGGAAGAATAAAGTATAAAAAGGTAGGAAGGAACCAGGTTATGAAGGGTTTTAAAAGCCTAATAGAAGATTTTATGTTTGATCCTGGAGGTGATAGGAAGCCACTGGAGATTATTGAATAGGACGATGACAGAGTTAGACCAGAGCTTTAGGAAGATCAATTTGACAGCTGAGTGGAGGATGGGCTGGAGTGGGAAGATACTTGAGCCGTGGAGACCATCCAGAAAACTACTTCAATAGTCTGTGCATAAAGTGATGGGGGCCCTCACCAGGGTGGCGGCAGTGCCAGAGGAGAGAATGGGGCATTTACAGGAGATGTTATGAAGGTAGAAATGGTAGAACTTGGGAACTGATTGTATATGAGGGGTTAGAGAGAAAGTGAGAAGTCAAGAATGACACTGAGGATGTGAGCCCGGTGACTTCGAAGATATAATGGGGAGTTTAGGAAGAAGGAAGGGTTGGGGGCAAGGAAAAATAATAAGTTCAGTTTTGGACAAGTTGAGTTTAAGATGTCTATGGTATATCCAGTTCAAGCTGTCCAATAGGCAGTTGGAAATTCACGACTGGAGTTCAGCAGAGAGGTTAAGGGTGGACAAATAGATCTGACAAATACATCTACATAGATATGGTAATTGAATCCTTTAGCGCTAATAAGATCACCGAGCAAAATAGTATAGAGAGAGAAGAGAAGAGGGCCCAGAGCAGCAACCTGGGGGATACACAAAGTTAGTGGATAAAGATCCAGTAAAGGAGACTGAGGGGTAGTTGGATAGGTCGGAAGAGAACCGGAGAGAGTGATGCCCTAAAAACCTACAAGAGAAGAAAGTATCAAGGAGAAGGATGTGATCCCAGAAGAATGACAGTGCCAAGGGCTGCAAAGAAGTCAAGAAGGGTAATGTTTAAGAAAAAGGCCATTAGATTTGGCAATTAAGAGTTCATTGGTAACTATTCTGTGTTCTAAGGCTAATTCTGGGCAACTGGAGGGTGCAGTGCCAGGCCTGGAGTCAGGAAGACCTGATTTCAAATCCAGCCTCAGACACTTACTAGTTGTATGACCCTAAGCAAGTCACTTAACCCTGTTTGCCTCAGTTTCCTCACCTGTAAAATGAGCTGGAGAAGGAAATGGCAAACCACTACAGGATCTTTGCCAAGAAAACCTTAAATAGGGTTACAAAGAATTGGACAGGGCTGAAATGAAACAAAGGTTTGTTCTAGCTCTAAGAGTCGATGATTTTTATTTTTCTATTCTTTGAGGATTTACAGATTCTTACATGGCCCCACTTTGTAACCCCTGATTGCCATGGGTGAGTCTGGTGCAGTACTGGTAGCTTATTAGTTTCTTTGGCTACATGATCAACCCAGTGGTCTTTTCTACCTCTGTTTACTCCCAGTTAGCTTTGGAGGAGTATCAATCACTCCATATGGCCATCTCCTACCTAGACCTTTATAAACTCTGAGCAGAGGCAGGGATCAGGACAAGCCTCTCATTTCATCATGTATCTAGAGCCAGAGGACCTGGCTTTAGAAGTCTGCCTCTGCTATTTATAGTTGATATGACTCCTCTCTGCGTTTCTGTTTCCTTTTCTTTAAAATAAATGTATTGGATTAGATAGATGACCCCTTTGATCACACTGGGCCCTATTCTCAGCAGGCTGCCAGATCATCCCCACCAAAGTATTTATAGATCCTGGTATACCAATTATGGGGTATTTGCATTTTAATAAAGCATTTTTAGGGAACAGAAAGCCCACATGTTCAAAGGAGTGAATCTCTAATAGTGGAATTTCAAACAAGGTGATAGACCGATAGAGGAGTTTTTTTGTTGTTGTTGTTGTTTTTAGTGGGGTAGAGCTATACCCCTTAAAGGGCAAATTTAATGGCTTTCTTGTCCTCTTATACATAAGGTGCATACTAGTTGGGGATTAGGAGAAATGAGGGAGCAGCCTGCAATCTAGCCTGCTCAAAACCAGGAAGCCTTTCTTTTAAAGCTGTGAAGACAAGATCTCAGGGTGTGAAAGAACCTAGCACATTCATCACTGTAAACTGCTACCCGTCTTAACAGCAAAACAACAGGAAAATTCGCACACACTTGTTGGCAATACTTGTTGGCAGTGAATGGGTGGGGTTCTTTCTTTAAGAGCTCAAACATATTCAGTGAAATCTGAGGCAGATGTTGCTACAATACAATCCATTTTTTAAAAAGAGGCTGGGAGCCTTGGTGGTCTGCAAATAGAATTTGAATCTTTGATGTGGTTTGGCAGTCAAAAAGGGGTAATTTTAGGCTAGATCAACATAGGCTGGTACTCACTACCTAGCCCCCCATTACTAAGCTGTGTAGAAGAAAGCCCAGTCAGAGGTGAAGCCTCATGTGTATTTATTTATATGTGTGCGTGGCCTTAGTTTGGAAAACCTTATATGTTTGTGTTATTAATATGTGTATATATATAGTTAGTTAATAAACATTTATTAAGTTGCCTATTATGCGTTAGGCATGTTGCTAGGTACTGGGTACACAAAGAAGGGCAAAAGATAGCTCCTGCCCTCAAGGAGCTGACTGTCTAATGGAAGGGGAGGCACATACAAACAACTGTGTACAAACAAGGTAAATAGAGGATAATTTGGAAATAATCAACAGAGGGAAGACACTAGAATTGAGGGGGATCTGGAAAGGCTTCTCATAGAAGGTGATTTTCTATATATATATATATATATATATATATATATGTATATATATACACACATATATATGTATATATATATATACACACACATATATATGTACATATATACATATGCATATATATGTATATATATATATATATATATATATATATATAATATATATATATATATATATATATTATATATATATATAGGCTATGCAGTGGAGTTAAGTGACTTGCCCAGGGTCACAAAGCTAGGAAGTGTTATGTGTCTGAGGCTGGATTTGAACTCAGGTCCTCCTGAATTCAGGGCTGGTGCTCTATCCACTGCACCACCTAGCTGCCCCTAGAAGGTGATATTTTTGCTGGGACTAGAAGGAAGCCAGAGCAGCCAGGAGGCAGAGAACAGGAAGAGGGGAGAGCACATTCTGTGTGTCCGGGATAGCCAGTGGAAACGTCCCGAGTGTTGAGATGGGGTGTCTTAGTTGAGAAACAGCAAGAAGTCAATATCTGAGGGCTGAAATGAACCTCCAAGGGACATCCTGTCTAAGCCATATCAGAACAGGAAACCCCTCTGCAGATTTCCCAATGAATAGTAATCCAGCTTTCTCTTAAAGCCCTCCAGTGACTTCCTACTGGGATAACTAGTTTTAGCTATGTTGATACTTTAATATAAGGGAAAGAGACCTAGACTTACAGGACTATGAGGTGCTAGTCCTATATCTGTTTATAACTAGTAGTTGTGTGACCTGGATTCTGGTTTTCCTGCTCTGGGGCTAATTTTTCTCATCTGTAAATTGAGGGGTTTGGCTGAAACGATCTCAGAGGTCTATTTCAGTGAGAAACATTGTGAAACAAGGATCTGTCTCAGTCTTTGCCCTGAGATTCTGGGATCAAATGGGGAAAGGTGAAAGTAGGAGAAGGAATTCCCCTCCACCCCAACCCAGCCATTCACTTCCTACTTCTTTTTTTTTTTTAGGCAATTGGGGTTAAGTGACTTGCCCAGGGTCAAATGTTTGGTCTGAGACCGGATTTGAACTCAGGTGCTCCTGACTTCAGGGCCAGTGCTCTATCCACTGCGCCACCTAGCTGCCCCCTCAGTTCCTACTTCTACTAGGGTCAGTCTGCCCCTTCTGTTAGTATTGCAGGCCCTGTCATACATTTATTACTGGTGTTTCTATATATCTTATTTCTGCAGAATATGCAAAATGATCCCTATGAATGCAAAAGATGTGTGATCCTTTTCTCTTTTTTATTTATGTCCAGTTTTGGAAAATTTTTGGCTAAGCCCCAACTAAAAGACATTATCTTCAAAACCTACTGCCTCTTGTGTTGTCATTCTGCCACTAGATTTGTAAATTCACTCTTTATTCCCTGCCCCATCCCACAAAAAAAAAAGAACCCATGTTTTAAAAGGCTGTGGAATGAGAGTCAGGAGATGTGGGTTTGAATTCTGGCTGTACTATTAACTCCATCACTGGGCAGGCCATTTATGCCACTTGGCTTCAGTATCAGTCTTGTAAAATGAATTGGTTAGACTAGATGGTAACAATAACAACTGGCATTTATTGAGCTCATTAAGGGTTACAAAGTACTCTACATACATGAACGTCACTTGAGTCTCACAACAACCCTATGAAGTAGACATTACAGGCATTGACCTCATTTTAGAGATAAGGAAACCAGGTCTCAGAGTGGTTAAGTGATTTACCTATGGTTACACAGCTAGGATATGTCATAGCTGGGATTTGAACCCAAATTTTCCTGACTCTGAATCATCCATTATACCATGATTCCTATTGTAAGTACTTACTTGCCTGTTTGTAAGGCAAAGACGTCTACGAGTGGAGTAATGTGACAATTTCCATACTTCCTTCTAACTGTAACCTTATGTGATCCTGAGTTCAGTTATTTGTAGTTGTCGTGGATTTTTTTTTAAATTATAGCAGGGCCCGCACACTTTTGTTGTTTATATTGTGAGATTTTTTTTAGAATGTATTTCTTAAAAAGAATTCCATGAGGACAGAGGACGTTTTTGGCATTGCCAGCTTCTCTAGTCTAACCCTCCTAAGACAATCCAGGGCAGCAATTCCAGGGAAACTGTTTGTTTTGAGCCCTGAGAGAAATGGGCTCTTGTCTGACTGGCTCAGGGCCATAGCTTCTCCAGACGTCTCCCTTGCCTTTGATGGGGAGTCCCTGGGTATACCCATGACAACTAATGCCCCCTGGAGGGTCTGTTTCTACTCCCCCCCAAAGTCCCTACAACTCATTAGCTCTGCCAAGTAAGTATTCACAATCCTCAGAAGTCTCATTTCTTCCCACCAAGCTGGTAATGACAGCAGTGCTGGTTCCTTCTGGCAATAAGAATTGTAAAAACAATGAAAAACAGAAGGAAAGCAATGTTTTATTGTGATCTTAACCTTAGACCCTTCACTCTGGTGTGCTACCTATGCCCTACACCTGCATTATTCAGCTCTGAAATGCTCCATTGCAGGATGATCTGTGACCATCTTTGATGATGCTGATGTTTTTTTCCTCTGGCTACCATCTCTGTCACTACTCTCATGGCACATGGTAATCAAGTCAATCTGCCTTCTTCTTGCCTCTCCTTTTCTTCAGTCTTACCTATGCTTCAAGAACCATCTTAAAACTGACATCCTCCAGGAAGCCTTTCCCAGCTACACAAGTTCACACTGATCGCTCCTTCCTTTGAGTTTGCTCTTATGTCACATATTGTTTGAATCACTTAATTCAACACATAATCATATGTTGCATCAGTTTGTGTGCTTAATTAAATATATCATGTTGTAGATAGCAATACCTGTAGGACAGTCATTCAGCTCTATTTGTCATGATAACCACCCAGACCATAGAAGGAAGTTTAATTTTGAGAGCCACAAACATTGAATCAGGAGATGGAATGAAATGGAATAGAATGTGTCTCTTAATGATAATGATAATCACCGATATTTGTATAACGTTAAAATCCTATTGTGATGCCTCATTGTGATATGGAGGTTATCCTAGATAATGGTTTTTTTTCATTTCTTTTTCTTTTTTTTTCAATAAAGCATTTATTTCCTCTCTTTCCCCCATCTCTGATTTTTTTTTAAAAGGAAAACAAAACCTTTGCAACAAATAATGCACAGTTAGGCAAAACATTCTTGCATTGGCCATCCAAAAATGTCTCCTTTTGCATTTTATATCCATCACTTCTCTGTCAGGAGGTGGGTAGCATGCATCTTCATCAGTCTTCTAGAATTGTGGTTAGTCACTGCATTGAACACAGTTCTTAAGTCTTGTTATATAAATGATTCTCCTGATTTTGCTCATTTCAGTCTGTATCAGTTCATACAAGTCTTCCCAGGTTTCTTGAAACCATCCTTTTCATCATTTCTTACAGCACAATAATATTACATTAAATTTAATGCTATAATTTGTTTAGCACTTTCCCAATTGAAGAACATCTCCTTAGTTTTCAATTCTTTGCCACTACAAAAAGGGCTGCTATAAATATGTTTTTGTATCTATGGGTGCTTTTTTCTGTTTCTTTTATCTCTCTGGGAGTAGGTCTAGAAATATTATCACTGGTTCAAAGGGTATACATAGTTTGGTAATGTTTTTGGATATTGTTGCAAATTGATTTCCAGAATAGCTGTACCACTTCATAGCTCATTACCAACAGTTCCTTAAAATGCCTATTTTCCCATAGCTCCTTCAGCATTTATCATTATACTTTTTTGATCATCTTTGCCAACCAGATGGGTGGAATAAACAACTTCAGATTTGCATTAAATTATATTTCTCTAATTATTAGTTATTTGGTGAATTTTTCATATAGCTATTGATATCTTGGATTTTGTCCTTTGAAAATTTCCTGTTCCTATCATTTGAACAAATGTATCAATTGGAAAATGACTTTTATTCTTACAGATTTGAATCAATTCTTTATATAGTTTAGAAACGAGTCCTTTATGGGAGAACTCCCTATAATTTTTTTCTCACTTTATTGTTTCCCTTCTAATTTGGAGTATGTTGGTAACATTTGTGCAAAACCTTTAAATTTTTGTGTAGTCACATTTGTCCATTTTATCTTCTGTGGTCCTCTTTGACTTTTGCTTGGTCATAATTTCTATACATAGATCTGAAAGGAAACTTCTTTCTTTCCTCTAATTTGTTTTTTTATGTGACCTTTTATATTTGTTGTGCATCCATTTAGAATTAATCTTATTATATGGTGTAAAGTGTTAGTCTAAACTTGGTTTCTGCGAGACTGCTTTTTCAGTTTTCCCAGCAGTTTTGGTGAAACAGTAAATATTTGCCCCTGTAGCTGGGGTCATGACCCCAGAATTTCAAAGACAATGGCAGCCAGTCCTACTAGGCTTGAAAGCCTTCAAGTACAGTCTAATAAATCAGCATTTTTATGCAAAGTCAGTATGTGGTCATTTTTTTTTAATTAGGGAAAAAAACAACTGGGAAAATCAAGAAAGGACCAGGATGAGGAAGGAATTGGAGACCATGCTAAATGAGGATTGGTTGAAGGAACTGGGGATGTTGAGCCTGGAGAAAAAAAGACTGGAGAGGGGAGTCAGAAATGACTGTTGTCTTCTGGAACTTGAAGGTTGTAATGTGGAAGAGGGAGCAAATCTACTCTTTGTGGCCAGAACTGGAGAAAAATAACTAGGATTAGATCTCTGCTCAGTATTAAAAGGAACATCCTAATGACACGAAATGATATATCTTAATGATGTAGTGTCCAAAAGGGCAGTGAGCTGCATTGAGAGGTAGTGAGATCACACCTTCGCTGGAAGTCTTCAAAGGGTATCTGAATGATCCAGAATGAGTTGGACCAATGGGCTCTGAGGTTCCTTCTTTTAGATATCATGAGCCTATGAATTCTTTCAACTGTTTTCTGTATCTGAAATACCATGTTGCAGATATCAGGGGGAAATGATTTGCCCATTGAATTATGACCCAGGACACCAAACTAGTAACTCTAGAATCCTAAATCCCCCTGCCCAATTTGACAGAATGTCCCTTATCCAATAATATCTTTTCCAGGGCTAGCTAAAATCCTGTTGTTAGCAAGCCATTCTTTTGGGTTAAGCATTGCTCTTACTAGGTTCCTCACTCTTGCAAGATGGCCACTTTTAGTACTTCTCCTTCCCAACACATGCATATACATTTAAGTGTGAATGAACCTATCAGGTCCCTTTACACACGGGAGAAGACTCAGGACAGAGGACCAGTGCTCTTGGGGAGACTGGAAGGGACTAAGGAGATAGGAGTTACTGTAGCCAAATTTCTCTGACTTCACAGCTTTGCCCATTTGGAATCACAACCCAGTTGCCTAGGACTGAGGAAATATATGTATGTATGTATGTATGTATGTATGTATGTATATATGTATCTATCTGTATGTATGTGTGTGTATATATATATATATATATATATATATTTGTGGTGTCCCTATGGAGATTCTTTCATTCCTTTCCAAAAATAATAATACTAGTGGTAGTAGTAGTTGTTGTTGTTGTTGGTCAGTCATTTTAGTCATGTCTGACTCCTCATGACCCCATTTGGGGTTTTCTTGGCAAAAATATGGAGTGGTTTGCCATTTCCCTCTCCAGCTTATTTTACAGATGAGGAAACTGAGGCAAACAGGGCCACACACCTAGTAAGTGTCTGAGGCTAGATTTGAACTCAGGAAGATGAGTCTTCCTGACTCCTGGCTCAGAACTTTATCCATTGAGCCAACTAACTGCTTTCTAAGGAAAAAGGGTTAAGTGACTTACCCAGAGTCACATAGTAAGTGTCAGAGTCTGGATTTGAACTCAGGTCATCCTGACTCCAGTCCCAGTGCTCCATCCAGTAAGCCATCCAGCTGCGCCTATAACTATGGTTATCTTTCCCTAAAATCTGCTGTGCCTTGTGTCTGCCTGAGTTCTGTTAGCAATTTAGCAGCAGGGGCCATCACAAGGATCATCACAGGCCTCATTTTTCTTATTGCGTTAGTCATATAGAGGAAATTTAATGTTCAGATTATGTAGAACATTAACTCTTCAGAATAAGCAAATAGCCTATTGGAGTGGTGCCATTATCTTCCTGGCTTGTAGGGTAGTATGATATCCACCTAACATAGGGCACAGATAACATCTAATATTTGGAGCAGTCTTGGAGTTTGTCTCCTCTGCTTGGCTCCTCACCATCATCTTGGTCAGGTATCCCTTGATAATTGAAAATTTATGTGTCAGCCCAGTGAAACATTGGCAGCTCAGAGCAGATCCATCAGGTTCGGGAGGACTTCCCTGGGAAACTGATGGGAGATGACCCAGGTTTGACTGAGTAGACAGCTGTCTTTGCAGCATCCCCGGCCCCAAACTTCATAAGTCTTTCATTTGGGACAGGTGATCATTTAACAAACATTTACTTAGCTAGGTGTGGTAGGGGATACAACACGACTACCACAGTCCCTGTTCTCATTGGGTTCAACAGTTTTGTTGGGGAAATAAAACACAAATATAGAAAATTATAGAGGAAGAACAGCATAGTAGAAAGAGCCCAGGAGTTTTGGAAGCAAAAGGACCTGGTTTGAAACCCTACTATGTGTGACCTTAGACAGAATAACTGAACAGCTCTAGATAAACTTCCTCACTTACAAAAGGAAGGGATTAGGGTAGTTACGTGGAGCAGTGACTCTAATTCTGGCCTTGGAGTAAGGAGGACCTGAGTTCAAATCTGTCCTCAGACACTTGACAGGCAGCTGTGTGACCCTGGGCAAGTCACTTAACCATGATTGCCTCATCAAAAAGCCAAAAAAAAAAGGAAAGGATTAGACTAGATTTTTTTAAAAGATCTCTTAAGCTTTGATTCCCATCATCATCTGATGATACAAGACAATCGGTGAAAGTACAATTAGGTAGGTACAAACTACTATGGCAGCTATCTAGGAAGTGCACTGGATAGAGCTCTGGACCTAGAGGCAGGAAAACCTGAGTTCAAATCTAGCCTCAGATATTTACTAGCTGTGTAACCCTGGGCAAATCACTTAACCCTGTTTGCCTCAGTTTCCTCACCATAATTGTAACTGTCGCCTAGTTACTGTGAGAGTAAAATTAGTTATGTAAAGAGAATGTAACATGCTTAGCAAACTTTTAAATATTATGTAAATGCTAGTTGTTGTTATCATCAGCACAGCATATTATTATATTATTATTATTATTATTATTATCATTATGGGGTTCAGGGAAAGGAGAGAACACTTCCATGGTTGGGAGAGAAGGGGAGAATGATCAATGAGGGCTTCCTGTAGGAAGTAGCACTTGACCTGATCCGTGAAAGGGAACACTCTCAAGTCTTAAAGGAATGTGGAGAGGAAAAGGGTCCTACTTTTAACCTTAGCTGGAAGACCTCATAGTTACCAATTAAGATCTTAGCCGTAAATGTAGTGGATAAAGTACTAGACTTGGAGTCAGGAAGACCCGAGTTCAAATTCTGCCTCAGACACTTCTTAACTATGTGATCCTGGGCACATCACTTAATCTTTCTGTGTCTGTTTCCTCATCTATAAAATGAGAATAATAATAGCACCTGCCTCCTAAGGTTGTTGTGAGGAGAAAATGGAATATTTATAGCTAGGCTGAAACACAGAGTGGAGGTGGTATCCTTAGGCTCACCCTGGCCATACTTTGCCATTCTAGTATGGATACTGTAAGACGGCTGTCCTCTCTACTCTCTCTCCCCCGATTTTTGTTTTTTCCAATTTCATAGACCTTTTGGAATCATGGAATCACAGAATGAAGAGGCCTTAAGAACACAGAATGTTGGTTCAACCCCTCATTTGACAGATAAAACTGATACCCTGTGGGACTCAATGACTTGCCCAAGGTCATACAGTGAATTAGTGGAAAAATTAGAATTAACCCTCTGCTTTGTTTGCATAACCAAGATTTTAACTGTTAGAGTTCTCACCAACCCCACAGAACCTCCGTCTAAATAGCTGGAGGATCTGCCACTTCTTGGGGAAAGAAAGAAAACACCTCTGAGTTTTGATTAGGCAGGGAGCCAATCCACTGAGCCCCCTTGAATGGCCATGACCTCATTTCAGTAAGATTTGATGAAATGTTTCAGAAGTAAGGAATGGGGGCTACAATGGCCCCCACCTATGCTATAGATTCTTGTGGCCCTTCTCCCCCCCTTGCCCCATTGTACACACACACACACACACACACACCACACACACACACACACACACACAAGTAGACACTAGTTGGGAATGTAGAGGGAGGGGGTCTCGGACTCCCCTTGCCCCACCCAGAGACCACCCCCTCCCCTCCTCTCCTAGTTGCAATCTGCTATTCAGGCTGGTGGTTGCTATGGCAACAGAGGCTTAGGGGAGTCTCCCGTCTACGTCGCCCGGCTGGCCGTCGGCTGGAGCAGATGTGGGCTGGATCCAGCCCTCCGAGGGAGCTGGAGCCGGGAGCTAGAGCTAGAGTCGGAGCAAGCCTTGCTGACAGCAATGCGCATTGGCCCGGGCTGGGCGGGAGCCAGGGAGCCTGGGAGCCGGGAGTGCCCTCCCTCCGGGCCCCCTCCCCCGGGGCTGCCCTTCTTGTCCGGGAGGGCCGGGGGCTAACCTGCTGTCCTCATCTCCTGCCCGCAGGGCTTCCTCAGCCGCCGGCTCAAAGGCTCCATCAAACGGACAAAGAGCCAGCCCAGGCTCGATCGCAACAACAGCTTCCGCCACATCCTCCCTGGGTTCCGGAGCACGGACAATGAGAGGTAGGTAAGCCCAGCCAGTGTCCAGGGGGCGGTGTCTGGGGGAGGAAGGGGTGAAGGGGGCGCACTGTGTGTGGGGGGTTAGGTGATTGGATGGGCACTGGCCCCCACCTCCAGCCTGACGCTGATGTTGTGGGGGAATGGAGGGAGGTCGAGGAGAAGGAAGGCTTTTGGTTTGATTTTAGGGAAGATGGTATAGAGGCTCTAGGTGAAGGGGACCCGGGCGGCGAGAGTGTGTTCGGTCCCGCCTTCTTTGTTCCTCCTCCAGTCTACCTTTCTGGGGTCACAGCCTGGCTTGGAAGAGGCACCTGGAGTTTCTGCTGACCTCCTGCCCCATGCCTGGTCTAGCACTGTCACTAGTGGTACTTGTGCTGGGAGACATTAGACAGGAAGGGGGACTTTGGCTGAAGCTTGGGGAGAAGTGGCACAGAGAAGGGCTAGTAATGGAAGGCTTTGCCAGGACGGTCCAAAGATCAGCCTCCCCTTCCCCTTCTCAGTCCTGCTTCCCCTTCTGTTTTCCTTGGTCGTGGTCCATCCAGAGAGGGAGATGGCAGCACCTCTGCTGTCTATCTGTCCTATCCCCTCCCCCTTACCAGTCTGACCCCTGAGTGGTATTGGGGATAGGGGGAAAAGCAGGGGACTATTAGGCCCCATATAGTGTTGAGATTTCGGGCTTTGGTTTGCAGGACTAGTACTGAGAAAGCTCGGTGATTGGAGTGGGAAACAGGATTAACACCCCTTTTTCATTTTCCTCTCCTACCTTTCTGGTACCAGCCTCCCTCCCCACCCAGGAGTTGTGAGAAAACCTGTGGTGACCCTTTGCCACCCCACCCTCTAGCCCCTCTCTGCTACCTAGAATGTCTCTGACAGGTGTGAGGGCAGAGACTAGAGGAACAAGAGGGTTTTAGGGTTTGATTTGAGGGGTGCATAGGACAGAGACGAGGGGGGAAGGAGCAAGTGTTGTAGATGAGAACCTGGAAGACCGGGTGGTGAAAGAGAACAAAGGTTGAAAGGAATTAGGCCCCTTGTTTTAATTATTTTGTCCTTTGAAGATCCAGATAGATAGATGTTGGCTGAACTGTAGATGGTAAGACCTGTATGGCTTTTTTACAAAATGTGGTATATGTGTATGGGGGTGGGGGTGTGGAAAGGTGTTGTTTCAATGTCTCCCTGCCATTAAGAGCCCTGGCTATCCAAGTCCTTAAAGGCTGGGGTTATCAGGCTCAGACTGGAAGTTCACACATACATATACAATGAGTAGTAGGTTTTTTTTTTGTGGGGGGGTGGGATGGGGGAAGAAGTGGGGCTTCAGCTCAAGGAGGAGCCTTCACCTTCCCTCAACCTCAGTAGATAGAGAGAACGTGCCACAAACTTCTGGGACCCTAGAGAGAATGAGACATTGGGGGCAAGGACACTGGTAGACCCAGAAGAATGTGGCTTCACAAGGGAGAAGCATTCTCTTCTTAGGAATATCCAGTCGGTATCCTAGTATTCACTCTGCTGTCTGTGTTACTCTGGATCTTGGGCAGGGATTTCTATTTGCTTCATTGGGTGGTATTTGAATGCTTCTGAGTGCCTTGCCTCCATTACACACACTAGTGACCAATCTTTTGGAAGTACATTTGGTGTCTAACCTAAGGGTGTTTGTCATATAGGTCCTTGAGGGAAACTTGGAGAATAGTGACATAAAATGATGAAGTGGCTTACTATCTAGGACTGGGTGGGGGTGGGGGAGGGGGAGGGAGGAAAAAGCAGCAGGGGAGAAAATGCCTATGTTCTTGGGGTCATATCTGCTCTATGTAGGGTGCTGAGTTGCCAGGGAGCAGAGAAGGCAGCTCAAGGTAGGTGGCTAGTTCATTCTACCTCTGAGTCTGCTGGTCATGTTTCTTTTTATGATGGGAGGCAGATGGGAGAATTGTCTAAACCAGAACCCTTCCTGGGTTGGTAGTACCTCTACAGACCAGGCAAGGAAGCTGTTCCCTTCCCCCTCCTTCCTCCTCTCTCTTATGGATGATCTGAGCATGGTTGGGGATGTGTTGGAGGTGGGAAGGGGGGCTGGGTGGCTGACATGACAGCCTTAGGAGTGAAAAAAAAACAAGGTAGCAATGGGAGTTTCAGAGCAAATCTTTCTAGGTAAAGGCATGCCTTCTTATGCCCTTTGGTTGATCCAGTGGGCACTGCCTCTCTAGGGTCCTTTTTTTCTATGACAAATGCCATCCCCTTACTGTTCAAGCTCTGTTGGAAGCGCTCATCTCAGTTCCCAGTTAGGATGCTGCTTCTCTGAGAGGTGAAGGGGCAGAGCATTTTGTCTCCTAAAGCCTTTCAGCTAGACTGACCCTCCTTCCCACCTGCTTCCCTTCCCCAAACCCTGCTTCTTTGCCTTAGACCCACGTAAGCTCCCAAACACAGAAACAAGAAGAACACAGGCAGAACGAGTCAGATTTCTCACTCCTCCAGCCAATCCCCTACAGCAGGCCGAGGCGTGTAAGTTCCATATTATAGACCAGCTCCTCTAGAGATTGAATGGGCATTTAAGTGACCTAAGAGCTTTCTCGGGCTGCATCCAATCTTCCTGTGATTCTGCCTTCTCCTGAGGAGTCTTGCCAACCCATTCAGCCTCTCTCTCTCGACCTGGAAGCTGCTGTCTCCAAATACATTTCCATTTATTCCAAGTCCACAGCCAAGCCCTGTCTAACCTGAGGACCCTCCAATGAAGACCTAGGCTCTCCCTGTGCCAGAGAGCCCCATATTTTGGGCTAGAGAGACCAGAGAGTTTTAGGCACTTAGTGTCTTTGTTATAGCCTGGCAACATTTTCAGCTGCTCTGCCTCCCTGACTGAGGACCATGCCCATTTCCACGTTTTCCTTTACTCACCAGTATACTTGGAGCATCAGGAGTCTCTGCACCTGCATGCAAGTGTTCATGTACGTACTCTGGCTATAAGGCCTTGTTTGGCTCTGGGTCTGTCATATGGCATAGTGAAGGAGTGGGGCAGCACAAATGGAGGCCCAGCCTCTGTATGTGGATCCACATTTGTGAGTTTGCAGTGTGTATGTATGTTTACCTTCTGACAACAGGAATCAGGCAGCCCAGAAAAATGGACAAACACCTCAGCCGTTGGCTTGTATGTGGATAGGGTCATGGGCAGAGGGATGGTGAAGATGACTTCTCTGGGTCACTTCCTGCCCTGGTGCTTTAGTAGCAAATTTTAAGGGTACTGAAGAGGGTGGAGGGTGAGGAGGTAGCAGACCACCTACCTACAGGGAGGCTATGGACCTGTTTCCTGAAATGATACTAAACATTAGCAGTGTTAACAGGATGTCAGACTGGCAGTGGTGCAGCATCGGATTATTAATTTTATATCAATAAAATCTGGTTCTGTGGCATTCTCTGGCATAGGAAGAAAGCTCAGATTTCCCAAGAACAGTGAAAGAAAGTCTCTGGGTAAGAATTATAGAATGAATGTTAAACCACAAAACCTGGAACGTCAGAGTTGCAAGGTACTTTAGAAAACATCTAGTCCAAGGATTCTTTAACCTTTTTTGGGTATAATGGGACCCTAAGGCAGTTTAGCAAAACCTGCAGACCTTTCTCAGAATGTTTTTAATAAATAGGATTACTAAGGGAGCCAGAGGTTAGTAAAATAAAGATATCACATTTTTCACATCCAAGTTTACAGACCCTCCCCCCAAGATCTATCCGTGGACCCCCTGAGGGGAGGGTCATCTGTGTACCTCTGATTTCAAGCGACTTGTTTAAAGTCATATAATTAGCTACTGGCAGAGACAGGTTGAGAACTTAGGTCTTTTGACTCCCAGTTTATCGTCCTTTATATGACACCATAAGTCACTTTTACTCAAAGTAGGGCAGCTGGTGGTCCAGATGATATATAAGGTAGCATCTTGTTCTGAATTCTATGATCTTAGGACCAAAGAAGGCATGGAGCCCAGCCCTGAAACAGAAAAGCTACTGCTTCTCCCCTCTTCTCTCACCCCATCTTGCCACTGTGGAAAGAAAGAGGCAAAAGGGTTTGTAGTCAAAGAGCTGGGAGTGGTGGCCAGCCATAAGGAAGAGATTAATCTCCAGCTTTTTGTTACATAGAAGGCTTTCAGGGATCTGTCTTGTGTATCATCCCTCAACTCGGCCAGCCTAAATAAGTGTTATAAAATGAGAAGATGGCTGTCATTTGAAGGAACTGGACAAATCACTCAATAATGGGGGAGGGGTATTAAAGGATCTTCAGCTGTCAAATGCCTCGTTCCATTCCGAGGCTAAATTTGGATGGGCACTGGACACTTCAGCCTTAGACTTAGGAACCAAGGTCTGTGAATGAGATCAAACCTTGGAAGTGAAGTAGGACCCACTCAGTGGGCCAAGGCTAGGAGGAAGAAAAGCAAGTCATTTGAGCCCTGGCTTTGGGGGTATTTGTCTCATTTCTTGGGGTAGTCCAAGAGGTTATTACAATCCACTGTCATTAATGAAGTCAATTCCTTTTCAGAGGCAGGACAGTGAGGAAGGGAAGAAAGGAAGGAAAAAAGAATAAGCATTTATATAGAGCTTGCTTTTGCCAAATACTGTGCTAAGTGCTCTACAAATATTATCTCTTTTGATCCCCACAAGAACCTTGCAAAGTGGATGCTATTCACAGTTGAGCAAACTAAGGCAAACAGGTTGTATGTCTTGCCCAGGGTCACACAGCTAATAGTGTCTGAGGCTGAATTTGAACTCAGGTCTTTCTAACTCCAGGCCCAGCCCTCTATACATTGTGCCACTGAACTATCTCTGGCAATGGAGTAGAAAGAGCCTGGGACTTTTCAGAATCACTGAGGTTGAAGGGGCCTCAGAGGTCACTTAGTCCAATCCATACCTGAACTAGAATCCCCTCAAAAACAGATAAGTGGCTATTCAAACTGTTAGTAGGAAGAAACCCCCTAAATCCCCTTCCATTTTTATATTTTTCTAATATTATGAAGATTTTCCTTATAAGCTTTTTTGTGCCTCATTACCACTGCCATGGGTAACTCCTCATTCTGTCCTCTGCAATCAAAATGGAATAAGTATAATCCCTTAAACAAACATACACACACATTTATAGTACTTAAAATATTTGAAGAGGCAGCTAAGTGGCACAGTGGATAGAGTATCAGGCTTGAAGTCAGGAAGACCTGAGTTCAAATTCAGGCTCAGATACTTACTAGCTGTGTGACCTTGGGCAAGTCACTTAGCTCTGTTTGCCTCAGTTTCTTCATCTGTAAAAATGAGCCGGAGAGGGGCAGCTACGTGGCACAGTGGATAGAGCTCTAGCCTTGAAGTCAGTAGGACCTGAGTTCAAATCCGGCCTCAGACACTTGACACTTAATAGCTTAACCCCAACTGCCTCACCAAAAAAAGCAAAAAAAAAAAAACAAAAAAAATGATCTAGAGAAGGAAATGGCAAACCACTCCAGTATCTCTGCCAAGAAAATCCCAAATGGGGCCACAATGAGTTAGACAGAACTAATTGACTAAACAACAACAAGAAATCATATTCCCCCACCCCAGATCCGGAGTCATCTCTTTTCCAGGTTACGTATCCCAAGATCCTTCAGCCCATCCCTGAGACTCTATTATCCTAGTCTGTTTCTTCCAGATCCTCCCTAGTTTCCTTCTTAAAATGAGGCACCCAGATACAAACACTGTGGCCCAAGTCTGCTCTGACTGATGCAGAGTCCAGTGAGATCATACCTCCCAAGTCCCTAGCCATGCCTCTCAATGCAGCTTAAGATCCCGCTAGCTTTTTGGGTTGCTGTAGAACATTGTTAACTTACTCTGCTTACAGTTCTCAAAAACAGTGGAGTCGAACTCAAATAGAAATGGGGGTGCCACTAAACCTCCATAAGGCTTCTGGCAGGGTGCATATTGACTTAGAAAGCCCCATATTTATGTTATCTACATTGCATTGTATTTACATTTATTTTGTTAATATTTACCAGTTACATTTTAATCTGGTTCCAGTTCAGTGTTATGGATTGGTGCGTCTGACATTTCTGCTCTAAAACACTTGAATTAAGTCGGAAGTTGGAGTCCCACGTGCTGACATTTACTAGCTATGGCCCAGGACAGGCCACATGAGATCTTTGAGGCTTCTTTTCTTCCTCTAGGAAATAGTGAGAGTAATACTTATACCACCCCTCTCAAAAGACTGTTGTGAGGAAATTGCTTTGTAAACCATATAAACCCTATCAAAATGTGCCATGGCGCTGTGGTTATTATTGTTTGGCTGGACATCAGGAGACCCAGGTTTCCATTTCACCTTCACTGATTAGCTGTGTGACACTGGGCAGAACACTTCCTCTCAGACTGTTTTACTGTACACAAAATTTTGATCCAAAATTTGAAGTAAAATCTTATTTAACAAGATTTCTAAAAAATACTTAATAGTGTAAAATAATATGATTTTTAAAACAATCTTATATACTAAAAGCAAGTTTATTCTGAACACTGAGGCAAGATGAGGTAGTGAAAAGAAAGCTGGACTTAGGTCAGAAGACCTGGATTCAAAATCCTGATTGTCACTTACTAGCTGTGTAGACTTGAACAAATCCATTCTTCTCTCTGGCCATCAGTTTCCTCACTTTTAAAATGAGAAGGAATTGGACAAGATGATCTCTGAGGTCCCTTCCAACTTCGGTAATTCATAAAATGGTGAAACTCTTATCCATCATATTTCATTGGGTATAGTTAATGATTTAATCTAATTTAAACCAATAAGAAATTAACACATTGTGAATGATTTCCATTCATTTCTGATATTTCTCCACAACTTTTGGAGGCTGAGAAATAAAAAGTAGAAAAGATCTTAGAAAACAGAATTTTAGAGTTGGAAGAGACTTTGGAATATAGAGTATTAGAGCATATGGTGTTAGAGGTGGAAGAGACATTAGAACAGAAAGTGTGAGAGCTAGAAAGAACTCTAGAGTTCATTTAGTGTTACAGCCTCTTCATTTTATAGATGAGAAAACCAAGGCTGAGGAAGGGGATATGTTTTGTTCAAGGTCACACAGCTAAGTTAGTATCTGGCCTCTGCCCTGTATCTCTTCCCTCACCAATTATCATATGACATCCTTGTCCATTATGTGGGTCTGTCTGGAAGCATTGATGTCAGTGATATTTTAAGCCAAGAGCCAGGGGAATGATCATGCAATTTAGACATGGTTGACTGCTCTGCAGGCTCCCTGGCCTCCCTGGCTCAGAGCCACATCCTTTGCTGGCCTAGGTAGCCCTTCTTTCCATTTGCCAATGACAAGGCACCTTCTGGAGAGTACCCTACCACTAAACCCTTACCTCTTACCTAAAATGGACTTCTGTCAACAAGCAGGACTGGAATGTGTAGCACAACATTCTAGAGAGGAAAGGGGAGCCAGGAGGCTCAGGATTCTAGAACGGGGAAAAAAGGGGACCCAAGCTTCTAGAACAGAAGGGAAGGAGAAGTGAGGTCTCTGCTGAGTCCAGCAGAAGCCCTCTCCCAGGCAGTGTCCAGAGCATAAAGACTGGTAACCCTGAAACAAAGGTAAGGAACAGATCTGCCTGAGACACCGCTTTTCTCCCTCCCTTTCTTCCACGGTGCTGGCATGTTTATTGTATTTCCTGAGGTGGGGGTGGGGTAAGAGATAAAGAAATTGCTTTCACCTTTGCCAGGAGTTCCCTTGTCCGTGCTTTTGGAAGTTCCTATATGGGGATTCGCTGTATAATGTCCCAGTTCAGCTTTTCCCTGGCACTGAGAAGCCCCAAACATATGGATGTTTGTTAAATGAGCCTCTGCTTTGGAAAAAATACAGCAATGATTAATTGCTAGCAGGAAAAGCTCTTCATCCCTCCCTCCATCCTCCCCCCTCCCCCAGCTGAAACCAGATTCAGCCCTGGAAGACTTAATAAGAATAAAATACCTTGTATTTTTATAATGCTTATCTGCTTTTCCCAGGATTGCACATTTGCTCATGTGGTCCTCATAAGAACCCTGTAAGGTCACTGGAGTAGGGATTTTTATTCCCATTTTACAGATGGGGAAACAGACACTGAGGGGGTGACTCCCTTAAGGTCATGCAGCAAGTTAAATGGTAGAACCAAGAATGGATGTCAGGAGTATGGTGGTGGTGGGGAAGAGATGGAAGGCAAGGGATGGGGGAGGTTGATACAGGCAATGCCGGGAGCTTTTGACATATTTGACTCAATGCTGGGAGCTTTTGACATGTTTGACTCTCAAGACTTGTATAAGTTGTATAGCTAAAAAACCTTCAAGGCTTCTGGGAGGGAGTGTTAGGCATAGCACCTCTCAATGATTGGAAGAGGACAAGGTAGCCACAAAATAATCACTGGACATGTATAAGAACCAATTTATTTTCTGCCTTTTTATTTTTATCTCTTTCCTTTTATATCTGTGGTTCCCTTGTGTATCTTCTAGCGATCTGAGCTGGGCAGTATTTTTAGTAATCATGGAAATTAGCCAGTCTGCTGAGAATATGGCCAGCTCAGGATTGGATTTCAGTTCCAAGGGAAGTCTGAATGTGTGTGTGTGTGTGTGTGTGTGTGTGAGAGAGAGAGAGAGAGAGAGAGAGAGAGAGAGAGAGAGAGAGAGAGAGAGAGAGAGAGATTTCTTACATTAATACACGCACATATAATACAAAATGGTTCATCCTTTTGGAAAAAGATTTCAAGTGCCCTCCTACCCTGATTGTCCTTTCCTTTCCCATTGGTAGAGATTGAATGTGATAATAACCATATACTTGAAAATATGGTTCATAGGGAGTATTGCAGACTGGAAGGGCATTTGGCGACCTACTTCCTTGATGTTCTAAAGGCAGGCAATAACTTACTGTTATTATCATAGTCTTATCAAGAAGTAATGATGAAGAAGAAGATGATGATAGAAAGGTAGCTTGGTAATATGTATAGAGCACTGACTTTGGAGTCAGAAAACTTGGGTTTGAATCCTAGCTTTCCTACTTAATACCCATGTGACTTTGGATAAGTCACTTCCTCTCCTTGAAATGAGAGGTTTGGATCAGATAATCTCTAAGGTCCCTTCTAGCTCTAAATCCTATGATCTGTAGATAGCTCATATTTCTATAGCACACCAGTTTTCAAAGTGCTTTCTCACAATGACACTCTAAGATAGTGGGAAGTATTGTTGTGTCCATTTTATAAATGAGGAAACTGAAGCGCCAAGAGGTAAAGTGTTTTACTAAAAGGTCGCTCCAAGTAGAAGTGGGGAAAATCAGGATTCAGACCCAAGTATCCTGATTCCAAGGCTCTTTCTACCACCCTCTGGCTTTACCTACTAATTTGACCTGAAGAAATACATAGAGTCTTGCTAATGTGGCAGACTACTGGCTGCCAGAAGTCACAACCTCTGGATTTGTTAGAGGAGTCTACATGGTCTTTCTTGTGAATAAGTAGAAGAACCTGGGAATTGTCTTGAGATGCTGGGAGATATAGGGGACCAAAAAGTCAAGCCAGGCCTAAATACTAGTTACAGAGAGTAGACTAGAAATCTTTTGCTGGCCTCTAAAGCTGTTTAAGACAGTGTAGTATACAGTGAGAGGAGCACTGAATTTGAAATCAAGAAGCCTGGGTTTAAGTTCTGGTTCCAATAGTGTGACGTGTTGTATGGCCTTTGGACATATCATGTAACCTCTTTAAGCCCCAGTTTTCTCATCTGTAAAATGGAAATAACACCTATACCACTTTGCTTTGGAAAATGTAAAGCATTTATAACATATGAGGTACTATTATTGTTATAAAATAGAAGTGATCAAATCTCAGTTGGTTTGAGTGGTAAGCCAGTGAGGGTTTAGTATAGGGAGAAAGGAAACTTAGCATTCTTGGACAGGGATGAGGGGATTCCAGCATTTTTGAAGAGGGACAAAGGAAGCCTGAGTGGAACTTTCTAAGATCCATTTTGCTGGGTACTAGACTGTATCTTATCCTTTCTCTGTGGCATGTACTCAACGATAATGTCTCCCTAAGATTAAAGGACAGTCTTAGGACTGCTGCTGTCCAAAAGGACATGCATTTATTTCCAGGCAGCATTGTCTGAGAATATGCAAATCACCTCTCTAATGGAATTCCTTTGCAAAATATTACTTGAACCAGAAAGTTAATTACCAGTCTCTAATTAATGGCTAGTTTAGAAGGCCACAGAGGAAAAGGAGAAGAGATTAGGGGGAACCTGAAGAGGGAAGGAGGGAAAATGAAGCTTGCTCTTTGCCAGTGGATTATTTTTGAACTTTGCCCGTTCCCACAATGCTGTTTCGGTTGGTAGACTCAGAGAATCTCTGGGCTGTAAAGGATCTCAGAGAGCATATAATTCGACCCCTACCTGATCATGAATCCCCTCTGCAAGATACCTGATAAAATGAGCATCTAATCGACGCTTGAGTACCTCAGCTGACAGGGAATTGACTCTCAACTGAAGGGACATATTGTGCTCTAACTCGTAGGAAGCTTTTTTTTTTCTTCCATCAAGCTTAAATCTACTTTTGTAATGTCCACTCTGTTCTTGGTTCTTCCCTCTGAGGCCAAGCAGGAACTAGTCTAATTGCTCTTACACATGACAGCTTTTCAAATACTTGGAGCCAGCTGTCACATTCCCTCTGTCTCCTCTTCTCCAAGTTAAACATTTCCTTTTTCTTCAACGCATCCGTCTATGGCATGAACTCAAGGGCCTTTACCATACTCCAGACTTCTCTAGTATAGCAGTATCCTTCCTAAACTGTGATACGCAGAATTGAACACTATATTCCACACACAGGGCACAACATAGCAGGACTAATCACCTCCTATATAAAAGAGAAAGATTAAAGTTGTTCTTTCCAGTCCAAAGATATCATCTTAGTTCAGAGTTTCCTTCCTGTTCCTGCTCTGGGTCACAGGTTCTGGATAATCCTCCTAGCCACAACCACAGCCCTGAGGTTGAATTTGGAAGGACTGCCCTCATCCATCATCATGGGTCTGGGAGCTGTCAAGAGTTAGAGCTAAAAGAAATCTTAGAGAATGTAGAGCCCTGTCCTTTTATTCTGTTTTCATTTTAAAAGTTTTATTGGTGCCTTTTGTTTTTACATCGCGTTCATTTCTAAATGTACTCCTCCTGAACCTTCCCTTGTAAAAAGAGATTTAAAAAAACAAAAAGGAAAAGGAAAAAAATTCAGCAAAATCAACTTTCACATTGACCACATTTGATGGCATATGCAACATTTTGCATCCATAGTTTCCTAACTTTCCAATGAAAGAAAGGAAATATATTTTCTCATTGCTCCTTGGGGACAAGCTTGATTATTATAATTGCACAACAATCAGCTTTGTTCTACTGTCTTTTTGTTTTCAGTGTTGTAGTCATTGGACATGTTGTTTTCTTGGTTCTGCTAATATGACTTTCACAGATTCACAGAATTTAGCAGCCGTCTAGTCTTAACTTATTCCCAAAAGGAATCTCCACCATGGAATACTTCCTTGCAGGTCTTCAGTGAGGGGGAACCCACCACATCTCTTCATCTGATCATTTATGCTTTCCTATGTTGCCCTGAATTCTTCACATTCATGGATTCTTACAGCACAGTAAATGTCCATGTATCACAGGCTTGTTTAGCTATCCCCCACTCATTAGAAATCCATTTGACTACTGCAAAAGGAATTCCTTAGAATATTTTGTTATTTATGAGAGCTTTCTTTCTGGATTTGACATCCAGAAAATATAAAGTTAGCAGTGCTATCCCTGAGTCATTTTAATGATTTTTTTTCTTCTATATATTTCCAAACAGTTTTCTGGAATGGTTGGACTAATTCACAGTTCTGATAATAGTGTATTAATGCAAAAAAAATGCATAGCAGATAGCAGATGAAAATTCAAAAGGTAACATCCACAAGTGGGAGAGCTTTGAAAGTAACATGTTAAATTCATTACTTTTTTTTTTAAAAGCAAGCTGTACATTTGTGGTTTCATATATCCTCCTTTTCTGTTCTTTGTATATAGAATTTTGTATATACTTTGTATATACAACTTTGTATATAGAATTGTTCTTGTTTATGTTGGCAAAATTCAGAATTTTTAAAAAATAATTCTTTAAATGGAAAAAATCCAGTGCACCTGTCCTTCCATAGCTCATCCAGTGGAGACTGTTTATTTCCTATTTTTTTTTATCTTTGCTAATTTGCTCAGTGTGAAATGAAACCTTAAAGTTGTTTTAATTTTTTGCTTTTTTTTTTTTTGGAAGAAAGCTTTGGAAAGTGGGTCATTTGTATCATTAACAATTCATAGTTCTTTTGTGAATTGTTCACATACTTTGACCACTTTACCTTTTAGAGAATGGCTCTTGGTCTTAAATATTTGTGTTGAATCCCTAGGTGGTATATCTTGGACAGCAGACCTTTAACAGAGATATGCAATACAAAGTTGTTTTTCTTCTTTCTCTCAAAGTACAGTTTCGCCTCTTATCCTAGCTGCATTGATTTTGTTTCTGAAAAAGCTGTTCATTTTTTTGTTGTCCAGATTTTCTGCTTAATCATATGTGATATCCTCTATCCTATTCTCCCCATCATAGTTGTGAAAGGTACTTCTAGTTCCTCTAACTTTATCATGTTATACATGTTTATATGTTAGTTGAATAGCCATTTTGAATTAAGGTTGTAATTTCCTGGTCTAAAGCAGTTTTGGGTTGTCTTTTTTTTGCGGGGGGGAATCAGACTACTTTCTCGTTTCTCACAGAAGTTCTTGTTGAATAGATAGTCCTCCAAATAGTTTATGTGGTTGGGTTTATTGAAGACTGGGTTATTGAGTTATATTGTTGTTGATTTTTCTTTGGTGGTGGTGATGGGGTTTGGTGTTTTTTTTTGTTGTTGTTGTTCTAGTCATCTACTTTTTTTTTAACCACTTCCCAATAGTTTTTATGATTCCTGTTTAATGATATAGTTTGAAGTCTGGAAGTGATATTCTTTCTTCACTCTTACTTTATAAAAAATTATTTTCCTTGAGATTCTAGACCTTTTGTGACTCTAAATGGATTTTGTTATTATTTTTTCTAGCTTTATAAAGTAACTCCTGGCAGTTTATTAGTAGATCACTAAATCTCTATGTTAGCTTACATAGTATTGTGATTTTTATTATATTGGTGTGGGCCTACTGCAAGCAATGAATATTCCCTGGATGATTTAAGTCTACCTTTATTTCTGTAAAGAGTTTTTATAATTTTATTTGTATAAATTTGGAGTGTGTCTTAGTAGTTGACTCACATATTTTGTGTATTTTATGGTTATTTTGAATAATAATTCTCTTTCTATCACTTCCTCCTAGATTTTATTTTTGCTGAATAGAAATGCTAATGAATTTTATGGTTTTCTTTTGTCTCCTGTTATCTTATTGAAGCTTTTCACTATCTCAAGTGGTTTCTTTGGTAATTCATTTTTAGGGTGAGGAAACAGAGGAGAAGGTACTTGACCAGGGTCACACAAATAGTAAGTAAGAGAGCAGGGATTCAGACTCATGTGTTCTGAATCCAAGTACTGTGCTCTTAAATGATTCATTTCTAAAATGGGAATATAGCCCCTCTTCTTTCCTCACACATCTGGTGGAAGGAGAGGCATCTTGTGATATGATGGAAAACATACAAGCCTTCCTAGATTTCTGTCTTAGCTCTGCCACTGTGGCTGTACTACCTTGGACAAAATATTCCTCTTCTCTGGATATCAGTTTTCAAATCTATAAAATGTGAATGGTAATATTGGTGCTATCCACTTCACAAAAGTGTTGCAAGGATTCAAGGGGATAATGGATATATAAGCCCTTGGAAATCTTCAGTGAATGAAATTTGTTTTGATTTGACTATATTCATTTGCTACAAGGGTTTTTTCTTTTGTTTTTCTTTGTTTTTTTAGAGGGGAAGGTGGGATGGAGGAAAAATGTATGCTTAAAAATTGAAAAAAAGTAAAATTTTCAATAAATCGTATAAATACAGGGCAGGGTGTTTTTTTTTTAAGTTTAACCTGTTTTCCTCTCTATACAACCTCCTCATTTTCTAGTAGGTTCCGAGCTATAGCTGGGTTGTATTGTGTGTGTGTGTGTGTGTGTGTGTGTGTGTGTGATGTATTGTATTCTTCCTCTACTCAAAAAATTTTGGTAGCTCCCCATTGTCTGTCAAATAATGTGTAAACTTCTGGCCCTGATATTCAAGGCCCTCCATGTTCTGAGTTCTGTCTTTTATTATTACTCTCCTTCATGTACTCCATGTTCCAATGAAACTGAATTACTTTCTGTCTCCCTTTCTTCTCTTCCCCTATCTCTGTGCTTTTGTTCATCCTGCCCCAACCCCTCCCCATCCACCCACTCCCACACCTAGAATTGTCTCTTCCTTTTTCTTCATCTCTTTTTGTTGGAGTGCCTTCCTTCTTTCCTTCTAGAACCAACTTGGATTCTGTGTACTCCATGAAACCTTTCCTGTCTCCTCCCTGTGAAAGGTGTCTTTCCTTCCTCAGATTTCTCTTAATCTCATTGATCCTTATATCATAGTTTCCTTTCATTTTAACAAAAGTTTGTTAAATTGCTATTTGAAAGGGGCCAGCCTGAGCTTAGTGCTAGAGATACATAGGTGAGAACTGTCACTCCCTCTTACCCTCACCTCAACAAGCTTATGGTCTAATTTTGGTTTAATAGTTATTTATGTACTCATTTTTGTCCCATTAGATTATAAACTTCATGAGACAAGGACCTGTGTCATCAATGCCTTACACATCTTAAGTGTTTGAAAAATATTAGTTGAATTAAGCACTGGAAGGAGAACTATGCATTGGGCTGACATCCAAAGGAGCCTCTGAGCTCCCTGCTCCTTCTCCTCCAAATTGGACAGAGAGGAGCCTTTCCCTCTGAGTCTCATGGCACTGTTCACTCTTGTTGAGTCAGCTGATTAGCCTGTTAATCAAGGCCACCCCCTTCCTGTTTTTCTTTTCCCCTTAGACAAGGCCAGGCTGGTATTTGGGGGCCTGCTTGATTACGGAGGAGAGTGTCATGGAAAGATACGGTTGTCACCCTAATAGTCTTAGTACTTACTATTGCAGGGAGCATTTTTCTCAAAGGCCACCGGTGGGTGGAGGGTAGCAGATCAGCATGGTGCAGAGCTTCTCGCCCCTGTACCCGCTAACTGTGGGGAAGTTAATTTCATGCTCTGTCTTTTTGACATTTGTAATCATAGCCTTGTATTACAGCCACGGATTGTTAGCATTTGAAGGATGTTTGAGAGCTCTAACAATTATTGTATCCTAACTGTGGGGGGAGGGAGAAAATGGGGAGCTTGCTTCATCAATTGGATTCAGTTTTCTCAAATACACTGTTATAAACCTGGCCTGTGATTCTTATAGACCCAGAGTCAGTTTCCCCGTCTCAAAGACAGTGAGGACTGTTAGAGATGATTTCTGAAGACCTAAGTTCTTTTCTGGTTGAGAAAAGGGACAATGGGCCCCTTCTACCTTGAGGAAGGAAATAAGCGTTTATTAAGATCGTAGGGCCAGGCACTGTGCTAAGCACTTTACTTACTTTACTTTTAATAATTGCTATTATTATCCCCATCCTACAGTTGAGGAAACCAAGGCAAACAGAGTAAATAACTTGCCTAGGATCTGGAATCTGGATTTGAACTCAGGTCTTCCTGACTCCAATACTGGCATTCCATCCACTGCCTCACCTAGCTGCCTATGAAGTTCCATAGTTCTTGATTCTCCCAGTTAAGTCTTTGGACTTTGTTACAGTGCAAATCCCTATAAGAGTTTAAGTGAAAGTATAAGGGGCTCACTGGGCACTCACTGGTCTCGTTCTGGTTCAACTAATTTTCTCAGTAACCTTGGGTAGGTCACTTTCCTTCTCTGTGCCTTAGTTTTGTCTTCTGCAAAACAGGTATAATAATACTTGTATTGTCTGCCTCTTGAGGTTGTCTTGACATTCAGATGAGATAAAGTATATAAACAAACCACGTATAAATGGGAGCTCTTGTTATTATTATAATGCAAGCTGCTATTTATCACGTACACCTGTGAGTGAATAAAGGCTTGTAGGTGGTAAGGGGAGAGGCAGAGAATGAGAGCACCAGTTGGCTATGGAGCAGGTTCATGGTTTTAATAACCATGGGGTGACCCTGGTGTTGCCCAGTCTGAAAGTCTGGGACCAACAACTAGGCTGTATAGATTGGCAGCTTTGCAAGCACTTTCATAAATACATAGAGGGTTAGAAAATAGAACAGAGTCTTGAAGCTCAAAGGAATCTTAGCAGACAAAACAGTAAGAAGTACTCAGAGCTCAAACTGTCCACGCTGAAACGAGTTTTAATCCATAAATACTAGGAAGAGACATAAAGACATAGCTGCCCAGGGAGTGGGGAAAAGGACTCTGAAGGGGAAAAAGTAGGAGGCCAAAGAATCACTTAGCATTTGCTTCTGAGAGCCCTTTCCATCTCAGTTGCCTCATAAAGAATGAGTGACACCACTTGTCCTGACTTGGATTAGTGCACTGACTTGGATTAGCATCTCTCTCCTCCCTTGGAATTTTATTGTGCTTGAGTTGACACAGAGGTTTCCCTGGCTCTGCACATCAGGAAGGAAAGCAGTAAATAGAGAAAAGGGGTGGAGGTGGGGTGCTGAAGAACAGTAAGAATAAGGGCCCAGCCTGGTTTGTGCCCAGGCACCAAGGTCCAGCTGGAACTGGTCAACACTGCCAGGTTGGCTTGGTCTTATACCTGAGGGTACAGGATCATGGCTTCAATAACCAAGCGAGGGAAGGTAGAGATACCAGATGCCCTGTATTGTCAGAGAAATGCCATCCTGGACCAATTAGGCAGATGACCTTAGGGGGAGGAGGCAGTAAAGAGTGTGTGTGGTGTGTGTGTGTGTGTGTGTGTGTGTGTGTGTGTGTTCCTCTCCAGACTTTTGCCTTTCTTGAATCTATTGCCACCAGAGAGCATAGCTCCTAGGTATGGTGACTGAGTGTGTCTCCATCATTGGGATCCTTGGATTCTCTAGGAAAGAAATTGTGCATTTGATGGTTTGGGTTTTCATAGGACTGTGGATTTAGAGCTCAAAGGGAGCATAGAGGACATCTAGGGCACCCCTTACCCCCCATCCTCCCACCTTACAGATTAGGAAACAGGCCCAGAGAGGGCAAGTGATTTGCCTATGGTTACGTATCTAGTAACCAGATTTTAAAAACAGGTTCTCTCACTCCAAATCCAGTGTTCTTTCCACTCTAGCACACCTTTTTTTTCTGTATCCCACAACTGCCTGCATTCACAAAAGGGCTAAATGCAGATTTTAGTAAAGACTATGTGGCTATACAATCAATTGGTTACAAATATGGTGCCATAGGAAAACAAATCCACTAAATTGGGAATAAGGAGACTCAGAGTTCTACCAATGAGTCACTATTTAATAGCTGATACTTATATGTGTTAGTTCTTGCCAAGCTATGTGACCTTGACCATGTAATTTTCCCTCTCTGAGCCTCATCTGTAAAAATGAAGGTATCGGACTAGATGACCTCTAATATTCACTGTTCTAAGGTCTCTTTCTTGCTCCATTATTCTGTGATTCTGGGAATGTGAATAAGAAATTGAATGTATCCCTTAAAATGCTTCCTTACTCACCATTTCCCTCTGGGAAATGGATGGATTCATGTGTGGGAAAGAGAAATGTAATTAATTCCTTGATTTCCTATGTAGGCAGATTCATTGAAATCAGAGAATTCTCTATGGGTAAACTATTGAGGAAGGTGGGAGAATAATCTGGAAACCACTGCAGGCAGGGGTCCCTTCTTTATTCATCGTTCTGTCTCCTACATCACTAGGCATGGGGCTTGGTGGAGAGCAGGTGTTCAAGAGCTCTCTCATGAAGTAGTGGAGAACAGAAGGAGAAGGTTATGGAAATCAGAATAAAGTAAGGAAGGAGGAAAGGAAGAGATGAAAAGGAAGGATGGACAAGAAAAGGAAGTAGGGAAGGAATTCAATTCACCAAACATTTTTTAAGTACCCAGGGTGTGTAGATGGTGAAAAACAACACATTCCCTGCCCTCAAGGAACTTAATAATTAAATTGAGGAAAAAAATATTAAATACCTACCAAATGTGCATGACCCTATAGGGCTACTCTGGTTACAAAGGTAAAAACAAAATGATCTGTGCCCTCAGGGAGTTTATAGTCTACTTGTGGATACAACATAGGCACCAAAAAGTAAATTCTAAGTATATGCAAAGTAATTTCCAGAAGAAGAGAGTACCAATAAGGAGGAAATTGAGAAATGCCTTATGAGAGGAGTGGTACTTGAGCTGTTTTTTGAAAGAAGCTCAGGGTTCTAAGAGATGGAGGTGAAGAGGGAGAGTATTCCCGATATAGGGGACCACATGCAAAGGCCAGGAACTGGGAGAGGGAATAGCGTGCATGGAGGAGTTACTATACTACAAGACAGTTTGACTTGAACAGAGTAGGTAAAGGAAAGTAATGTGTACTAAGACTAGAAAGGTTGTGAAGAGCTTTAAATGTCAGACTGGGGATTTTGTATTTTATCCTGGAGGTAACAGGGAGCCACGAAGATTTTTGAGGTATATGTGTGGGGATGATATGATCATCTTAAGGAAGTGAAGAAGGGTATAAGGGTATAAGGAGGGAGAGAGGGATATGGGAAAGGAAGAGAAGAAGTAAAGGTGGAAACAAGGGAAATAAAAGAAGAAGAAAATGAAAAGCATGGCTGGATAATAGTTCCTTTGAAGGAGATTTGGGGGAGTTTAGTGGACTGCAAGTTCGCAAGTTCAGTATGAGTTGGCAACCTGACATGGCAACCAAAGAGGCAAGTTTTAGGCTACAATTAATATGAATATATTGTCCAGTATAAGGAAATGGTATACAGTCTCACATGGTATATAGTCTGCCTTGGCTGTACTAGGGTGGCCAGTGAAAGATGAAATGACTGAGGAAACAAAGGTTCGAGTTTCCAAGCAGCATGTTGATTTAGTAAGCAAGCGTGCCAGTTGCCCAACAAATCGGGACCAGTTGCCTTCCTCAGCTTTGGACCCTGAATACAGGGGAAAACAGACTTTTATTCATTAAAAACAATTAAACAAAGCCAATGAATTAAAAGGAAACAATACATTAGGTAGTCTGATTTCTAATTGTATGAAAAATTAGGGAAGGGGAGAGTGAACAGGAGCAATTCCCTGAAATCAGAAAAAGAGAGGTCCTCCCCTCAAGTATCTGTACACAATCAAAGGAACATGGAAATAATAATTGATCATTATGGGGCCAGTTTTCAGATAAGACATATAGGTTGCTTGAGATGTACAATTGCAAGAAAACTCTTTGCATCAGTCTTTGGATCTGACTGGGTTTCTGGTCAGCATAACCTAGGTCCTTAGTTAAGGGTCTCTAAGCAGCAGGTAGAGGTGGTCCAGCTTCCCAGCCGTGTAGGACTTGGTTCAAACAATGCAATAAGATTTTCCCCCAGTTCCCACAATTGAATAAAGTTTTCTCACAGAACAAAAATTGGACTAGACTCATCCAGAATTGAGTCACAAGATGGAGTCGGTGTGGTTCAGTCAATTCCCAAAATTAACCACTTGCTGTCCTTAATCCCCTCAATTTCCTCACCAGACCTGGAGTGATTCCAGGGCAGGATGGTTAGAGGACTGGAAACCAGGCTAGTGGAGGATCAGTTTGAAGGAACTGGTTATGATTAGCCTAGAGAAGAGAAGACTTATGGAGGAAATTATAGCTGCCTTTGAAGGGCCATCATGTAGAAGGAGGATTATCCTTTTTCTGCTCAGTCCCAGGAGCAATGGGGCTAAATTACAGAGAAGGAGATTGGGGCTCAGTATCAGGCAAAGCTATTAGAGTGATCCCGAAGTGAAATAGGCCACCTTAGGAGCTACTGAATTCTTCACTGACATTGTTCAAATGGAGGCCTGATGTATATTGGAGGAAAAGGGGGAGGAGAAGTGGATTTCCTATTCAGATACTCATTCAGCATTCATTGACCTCTGAGGGCCCTTCAAACTCTGAGGTTCTGTGATTCCGAAGAAGAAGAAGAAGAAGAAGAAGAAGAAGAAGAAGAAGAAGAAGAAGAAGAAGAAGAGGAGGAGAGGAGGAGGAGGAGGAGGAGGAGAAAGAGGAAAAGGAGGAGGAAAAGGAGGAAAGGAGGGAAGGGAAGGAAAGGAGAGAGGTCCTGAAGATACTAATTCACTAAGTAACCTAGAGGTTTGGGCTGGGCCTTGGGGCCTCTGTTTGAATCACTTGTACTGTATTTAAGCTCTGAAAGTGGGAGGGGAGGGGAAGGAAGAGGAGTGTCTTCCTCTTTTGTAGGCCATTGTTTTTGGGGATTATATTATATTTAGGTCCTATATTCCTTGCACCCCACCAGCCTTACTCATCCTAAGCAAAACCAAATGTCTACCATTAGATCTCTAGGCTTGTACCCAATTCTCTAACTTGGGAAGATTGTCAAGTGGGAATGGGAAAAGTTTGTTTTGGGCACTCCCCCACCAGAAAGCCCACCCTACCTGACATATAATAAATCTACTTGTCCACTCTGCCTCAGCTGTCAAGAACTGTCCAAAGGCTGTCTCCAATTCCTCACCAACCTCCACCCACATCTTCCTTTTCTTTTCCCCTCCGCTGAGGAGCCTACCCTCTACCTGACCAATTTGTCCCTCCTTCTGATTATCATAACAGTGATAATGATAGCTGCTCCCATTTCTTTAACACCCAGGATTTCTTCACAGCAATAATGAGAGGTTCCTAGTGCCAAATATTATCTTTAACTGTAAAGTAGGGATAATCCTCGTACTTACCTACCTCTCAGGGTTGTTTGAGAGAAGTGCTTTGTAAACCCTAAAGTGCTATGGAAATAGAAGTCGTTATTATTCCCATTTTATAGCTAAAAAAACCGAGTCCCACCCTTAGCCCAGGTCACAAAGGTAGTAGGTGGTGCAGCCGGAATTTGAACTCAGGTTTCCAGTATATTTTCTCCTTGACCACACTGCCTTTCTCCATGTGGATGGATGGGCCAGGCCAGATAGAGGAGGTGATCAGGGAAAAGAGGAACTTCAGGTTTGTTGTTGTTGCTCAGTCATTTAGTTGTGTCCAACTCTTCGTGACCCTTGAGCTATACTGTCCATGAGGTTTTCTTTTCTTTTTTTAAAAATATATTATCAGGGGGCAGCTAGGTGGCACAGTGGATAGAGCACCAGCCCTGGAGTCAGGAGGACCTGAGTTCAAAGCTGGCCTCAGACACATAACACTTAACTAGTTGTGTGACCCTGGGCAGGTCACTTAACCCCATTGCCTAACAAAAGCAAAATATATGTGTGTGTGTGTGTGTGTGTGTGTGTGTGTGTGTATAAATTATCATGTTTATTTTTGGTTTATTTACTTATTGGTTTTCTAATTTTTTTTTAAGCTATTGAGGTTAAGTGACTTGCCCAGGGTCACACAGCTAGTAAGTTGTCAAGTGTTTGGTCTAAGGCGGGATTTGAACTCAACTCCTCTTGACTCCAAGGCAGGTGCTCTATCCACTGAGGTTTTCTTTACAGAGATATTGGAATAGTTTGCCGTTTCCTCTCCAGCAGATTAAGGCAACCA
Organism: Phascolarctos cinereus; assembly: GCF_003287225.1. Classification (NCBI taxonomy): domain Eukaryota; kingdom Metazoa; phylum Chordata; class Mammalia; order Diprotodontia; family Phascolarctidae; genus Phascolarctos; species Phascolarctos cinereus. The sequence continues at coordinate 303,404,414 of NW_027555625.1, read as the reverse complement.
GAGGTTAATTGTCTTATCCAGGATCACACAGCTAGTAAGTATTTACATTCAAATTTGAACTCGGTTCCTGACTCCAGGCCCAGAGCTCTGTCCACTGAGCAACCTAGCTGCCTAATTTCAGGTTAGGTTCAGGCTAACTAAAAAATATTTCATATTCATATATGTATATATATTTATACACTTACACACACACACACACACACACACACACACACACACGCACACACACTCACCCTGTTTACAAAGCACTTTAGTAACCACAATCCTGAGGTACATATTTTATTTTCTGTCCCTGTTTTACAGGTTAAGAAGCTGAAATGGCTTCTGTGTAGTTTCACAGTTAATGTGTCAAAACCAGCACTAGAACCCAGGGCTCTTAGCATTGTACCCTGCTGCTAATCCTCCTCCCTTCTGTGTAAATGCTGCAGATGTCCCAGTTGGTAGAGGAGGAACAGGGAGGGAATGGAGTCATCTGAGCATCAGGGTAGAACTGCCCAGACTGGCTGGTGTTTTCAAGTTCTGTTCAGCATTCTACAAGAAGATGCATAAGCTGACATGTAGACCTAGTTATCCAGTTTCCTGTTGGAATGCCCACACAGAGGAATCCACGGATTGTAGCTGCAGGCAGCATGTGCAGAGAGCTTGAAGCCGGCTGCTCCAGGGCTACAGCTCAGGATATAATGATGTTGGCGACAGGCAAATGCAGAATGAGTGTGTCAAGTTCATCCATCAAACCAGAAGGAAAGGGGGCGGGATTTGTTGTAATCGCATGATTTCCTTTTTTTTTTTCATTCTTTAAACCAAACCAAAACAAAAACAGCTTGAGATCGTTTATGCTAATCCCTTAACTTTGCAGAGGGGTAAACAAGTCCATAGAGGGAGAGCTTGACTTACCCAAGGTCACACAGCTAATAAAGATCTGAGATTCAGACCCTTGTCCTCCGATTCCAAATTCAGTCTTTCCACTGCACATGTCACATGGCCTTCTAATGCAAGCTGGGCTTTCTTGGAAAGAATTCATTTGAAAGACCTGTGTTCAAAGCCATCTTGGGTTTACCTTTTTTTCTCGTTGGGCACAATATGTAGTCTCTCGGCTTCCTTCCACTCCCTCCACTCCTCTGTAGGAGAGAGCAGAGCAGCCCAGCAATGGGTACCCGCCGATTTGCATAATCACGATGTCCCTTGAATAATTAATAAAGCTCTGTCCTTGCTAGGAGCTAGCTGAGTGCTGCCCCATTACAGCTGTACTCTGTCAAGAGTTCTTTCATGGGAATTTTTTTGTCTCCTTTTTTCTCCCATCTCTCCCCTTTCCTGGACTTACTGGTTTTCCTGATCAAGAAGCCCTCAGAGAAAAAGGTTGAGGAGCTTGGCTGGAAATGGGACCCACCAGGACTGGGCCCAGGTTGGGGCTGAGAGGGGGGTTGTGACCAGGCTGCTACCACTGTTAGGAAACCAGGCTGTTGGAAAGGAACTATAGCTCTCTCCTTTGGGCAGAAATTGAGGTCTGTATCAGGGCCATCCTCTTTCAGTGCTCCCCGACAGGCCTGTGCCCATCTCAGTTCTAAGGGACAGGCTCTGATCACTTCATTCGCATTAAGGGAGACCACCAGTTAGTGCCTTGGCCTGGGTTTCAGAGAGCCTGGGTTCTTGGTCTATTTCCTTGTATCCTGTGTTCTAAGATCTTCCCTTCCAGTTCGAGGAATCTGTGGTTCTTATTCCCCCACAAATCCTCTCATAAAGCTAAGTCTTCTGTGGATGTCTGGTAAAATAGGTGCTGATTGACTGACAGGGACAAGGAGCCTGGGGTTGGTCCCTCCAGGCTGATCAGTTTATACAAAACCACCCTGTAAGTGGAGGGAGAGGGCTTTGGAATGTCCTTCAGGCCAGCCACATGCTGGTTTAATGATCTCTCTGCCACAGGGTCTGGGTTTGGAATGCTGCAGAGATGAGGTCGTAACAATACCAGATGTCTTTGTTTTGGGGCCTTTATAAGCCCTCTTAAACTTTTTGTTAGTCAGACCTGTTCATTCATAGCTCAGAGTGAACAGGGAGCTCTGTGAGGAATAGAGGATAGGGACTTTGTTCCCATTTAACAGATAAGGAAATTAAAGGCCAGAGTGGGAAAGTGACTTGCTTGAAGTTACATAACAAGTCCATGGGAAAGGTAGAACTGTTCCCTAGGCCTTCGGATCCTGTTACAGTCTCTGCTCCCTCGCACCTCAGGGGCCAACAGTTTATCAAAGAGGGTCCATCTTTTAGCTTCAGATTAGTTTGCTGTGGCAAGAGCATGTGAGATCAACACCCACCTCCAGATGTTGTCAGTCTTTGCCATCCTACGGTAATAACTCAGGACATGAGTTAAGTACTTCTTTCCTTCAGTGGGTAACACGTGTCAAACCATCAAGTAGCTAGAGTTTCCATGGAATCTTGCTTCTGCCTTTTTGTCTATACCTCTGTGCACACAGGTTATATCACATATACACAGAGAGTTTACAACCCAGACACATAGTAACGTATACTATCTACACATACGTTACCCCATCTGCCCCATCACACACACAAGTTAGAGCACACTCCAGCCTTGACCACATGTAGGTATGCTGCATGCATATGGAAGATTTATAATACAGGTGCAAAAAGACACAAATTCAGTAAATGTTTGTGGAAGACCTACTGCTAGTTGTGAACTGGGGATATAAAGATGAAAAGCATCCTGCCCTCAAGGAGAATGCAGTATATGGAAGAGAAATGGAATATACAAAGATAAGGTAAGTGTAAGACTTACAGAAGAGAATAAAAAAAAGATAATACCTATAATAATAATTAGCATTTATATAGTGCTTTAAAATTTGCAAAGCACTTTATAATATTATTTCATTTTCACAACCCTGGAAGGTAGGTGCTGTTCTTATCCTTATTTTACAAATGAGGAAACTGAGGTGTACAGCATTTCAGTGACTTGCCCAGGGTCATACAGCTAGCTAGTAAGTATTTGAGGATGGATTTGAACATAGGTCTTCCAGACTACAGGTCCAGTACTCTATCTACTATACCATTTAGCTGCCTAGCTGATCCACATAAAATTCTCTAGGAAAATTTGAGTAAGGGACAGAACATTTTCAGCTAGAAAAGCAGGGAAAGCTTCATGAAGTAGGTGGTACCTAAGCTGAGACCTGGAGGAAGAGAAAGATTTTGATTTGCAGAGATGAGGAGGGAGCAGAGTTGAGGAAGGGACAGTACATTCCAGTCTGGAGGAACTAGAAGACGGACTGTTTGAGGACAGGTCAGGATCAGTGGACAGCCAATAATTAGCCTTTTTGGCTGGACTGTAGAGTGTATTTAGGGGAGAAATATGAAATAAGATCTGAATATGTCGGATTCAGATTGTAGAAGACTTTAAATGCCAGGCTGGGGAGTTTGTAGTTTACTCTGTATACAAAAAAGGAGCCACTGATGATTTTCTAGGGTTTGTTTGTTTTTAAGCAAGATTTGTGCCTTAGGACGATTGTTTTGGCAGCTGTATGAAGGACACACATATGTAGCTTATGTAACACAATCATAGCTTATACCAACACACACACACACACACACACACACACACACAGAGATATTTCTTCAGGGTCACAGAGTCCTTTTTTGTCTCAGGTTTGGTGTAAGTGACCTAATGTGCAACCTCAATACCCAGCCCAGCCCTCAGATGGCTCCATCCCACCCCAGGAAGGCAGGAGGCTGCTAGCATTATTAGCCTTTGAGTCTTAGTGGAAACAAAATGATGTTTCTGTCGACATTTCTTTCACTTAGAAAATCAATATTCCGTGGTCTGCCTAATTGCTCCATTGCTGTTAAATGAGTCATTATGGAGGGGAAAATAGCAAATGTATTGTGAGATTGATTGGAGGAAATAGTTGGCAAATGACTTCCTTTGCCTCAGAAAGAGAGGGTTCAATGTGTGAAATACCAAGACTGAGAGTTGAAGGTGGATCTTCTGGCCTCCTCCAGGGCCCCCAGTAAACACTTCCCCAGGCTGATAACCAATGATGACCTTACTTATAGGCCAAGTGGGCACCCATCCAAATAGTGTGATATGAATGCCACCTGGATGTCTACCCTGATTAATCATCTGCACCACACTGGCCTACTACCACAGCACTTGGATTAAGCAGTACCCTAGCCAGACTCTGAAAACATAGGGAGCAGAGGGGAGCACATTCAGTCCTCACCACTTTAGTATGAGAGTATTTATCAGGGGGAATTTATGTTTCAGAGAGGCATTGGGCTAGGTAACCTCCAAGGCCTCCTCTGTGAGTCTAAGATACTGACTCAAATTTTTATAGTTCTAAAGCACCGTAATACAATATGAATTCAAGGTTTGGCATTTCCTTGAGTCTGAACCTGCAATTCCAAATCCTATGATACAATGAGTCTAAGACTCTAATATTTCAAGATTTTATGATTCTTAAAGCTTGTGATTCTATTAGTCTAAGAATCTATGAGTCTAAAGTTCCGAAATTCAAAGATTTTATAGTTCATGATTCTAAGACTCTATAATTGTAGAGTTCTCTGATTTTATGGTGCTGTGATTCTATGGCTATGGTATTCTGTTTTTTCTCATTCTAGGATTTCAGTTTTCAAATCTTTTTATTAGCCTAAGGTAATATTCTAAAATTTTATAATTACATGATTTTAATATTCCCATGATTCTGTGATCTTCCCTGTGTACTAAAGAAAGAGTGTGGCACAAAATAGAAAGCCATGCAAGATCATTGGGGTGAAGAAGCCCTGAACAAGATCATTAAAAAGTGATTAGAACTTGGGAGTAGCACTGATTTTGCCTTTGACTGGTCTTGCCTGGGACCCTTCCAAAACTTGAAATCATCACTTTCCCAGCCAGTGACCAAGATCCCCTTGTCAGACAGCTGCAAAGCTTGGCCTGGTTTCTTGCTAAGCCCATGAGCCAGCTGAGATAAAGAGGTATGTGTGTCACTTTGGATCAGCTCTGCCTGAGGATGGAAGGGAAGAAGGGAATTCAGACAAAGAATTGACCTTTTCATTGTGCTTTGGGGATAGAGGGTGGGGGGAGATTCACTGCAAGATTTAGGAGTGCATCTGCCTAGCTAGAATAACAGTAGATAGGGTGCAGAAGACATGAGATGCCACTAGTTCTGGTCAGCACCACAGGTGAATGCCCACATTGCCTACTATTCCCATTGATGGGTTTAGGACCAGGGAAAAAGGGAGTTCCAATATATTTGGGAAACAACATCTCTCTTCTATAGATGTCCTTGAGGATGCTAGGTACATTCTAGACTCATAGAACGTAAGGGCTGGTAGGGTACTTGGAACAGAAGAGATTAGAACTGGAAGGAACCTTAAGAACCAACCAGACCAACTCATTCATCTTTATATCACTCTAGTTCCTTTGCACTTGGTAGTCCCTTAATAAATGTTTGTTGAATTAATGAATGAATGAATTCTGTTTGTGGGTTGAGTGTAGTTCCTCCCTGAACTCTTCCTCAGAGACAAGGCCCAGATATCAGGGACTTTGAGAAACTTCCCCTATTTCCACCCACCCAGAAGCTTCATCTCCCATAACTGGCCTGGGCAGGTCCAGATTTTCTTGGAAGGAGGGGCCTTAGGTTATCAGGAATTTTTAGAGTTGATGAATGCAAAAAATTACATAGGTGAGAATCTAGGAAGGAGGGTGTAGTTTGGAAGTGCACTTTGGGCAAGTCTTTTTCCATATTCATACCCCAGTTTTCTCCTTTGCAAGAATAGATGAGTCTCAGGTCTCATCCTGGTCTCATGCTCATTGTTTTAAGGTCCCTGTCAGCTCTAATATTCTGCATTCTAACATTCTATATTCCAAGGACTGCCTCAGTTCTAACATTCCAAGTTCTAATAGTCTTTGATCCAAGGTCTCTTTCGGTTCTAACGTTTTGTTTTCTAAGGTCTCTTAGAGTACCAGCATTTTGTGTTCTGGGGTTCCTTTCAGTCCTCACATTGTGTAGCTACATTCTAACATTTTGTGTTCTGAAGGCCCTTTCAGCTCTACATTTTTCTTACGCTCCGTAGTAGTTTAAAGCCCTGTGATCCTAAGAGAGGGTAGGAGAGTCATTTTTCTCTGGAGATGAGCCAGCTGGAGCTGGTATGATAGAGATCCACACTCATGCTGAGCTCCCTGGAACTGAAATCTCTCCAACAGTAACAAGAGAAAAATAATAGTGCCACCTTTATTGCTGTTTTCAGTGCTTCTGAGAAGCAAAATGACTTTGGTAATTTTCTGATGATTAAAATGCCAGATCAGCTAATTACTCCTCTTTGCAAAAACTCAGTCAGATCAAACACGTTCTCCCGGCGTGAAGTGAATTGATTTATACTCTGTCATTAATCCTTGAGGGCCTATCATTTTCAGAGCCCACCAGGCTGCTTGCTGAATGCCCCAGTGCAGGGCTCAGAGGGACTAGGAATGAAGCCCCTGAAGGAGGCATGTCAGTCAAGAAAACCTCTGGCGGCCCCTGGAAGCACAGGTTTCTCAGGTCAGGGAAGAGAAAGCAAAGGATGAGATATCTTTTTTTTAATTTTCCATTAAATCTAGGGATGTTAGAGTACCTGGAAACCAGGCAACCACATGTTACCTGTCAGGGTTGTTCTAGACACTCCCCTTGCCTCCAGACTGATGAATGTGGTACTAGGAAGAGAATAGTGGAGTGAGTGGGAATAGTGATAACTGTGTTCTAGTCCTAGCTCTGCCAGTAAATCCCTGTATAATATTGGGCCCTGTATGATCTAGAGACACTGTCTAGGTCTTAGTTTTCCCATTGGCATAATTAAGGGGCTAGACAAAATTTTGTCTAAGATTTCTTCTAATTCTGACACGGAGCTGTTCACCACTCTAATAGTCAGTGATTCCAAGTCAAACCAGATGATCCCACATTTCTGTAGGATAAGCCTTGGCTATGAGTTGGGGTTGGCAGGTCTAGAGGATATAATTGAGTCTTTCTACCTTGAACTTCCTAGTTTTGTGGTTGAGCCCCAGTAAGGTGGAGTGAAAAGAGCCCTGGACTTTGAATCAAAGGATATGGGCCCTTACCTCACACTTTGTTGTTAGAAAGGGCATTTTAATCTTAAAACACAGTGTCAATATAAGTTATTATTGTTATTTGTGTGACCTTGGGCTAGTCACAATGGCTTTGGGCTTTAATTTTTTCATCTGTAAAATGAAGAAGTTGGGATTAGATGATTTTTGAGGCTCTTTTTTTTTGGCGTCTTTCTTTGTATCACCAGTGTTTAGCATAGTGCCTGATACATAGTAAGTGCTTAATAAATAAATGCTCATTGACTGAATGATTGCTTCAAGGAAAACCTGAACCTTGCCCTCTAAGACTATAGTAAGTTCTTCCAGTGGTACTTATCTGATAGGAAAACCGTTGCCTGTGAGTTAAAATTAATTCCAATCTATTAGTGTAATGTTGTAAGTCTGAATGTCTATGTTGATCCCTGAGATGGAAAGTGGCACTTACTGAAATGTAAGTTATCTGCAGTTATCTCTCTAGCAGATCCAAGTCTATTTCCAGACTTCCAGAGGAGATTCTAGATCCATAAATTAGTAAGGATGGGGGTCTGTCAGGTTCTCTGAGGTGGCAGTTGAGACTCACTAGAAAAAGAGAAAATATTTTGATTGTTGTGTGTTCCTGTGAGTCCTTTGTGTTTTCTGCATTTTTGTCTGTGAAATGAAATAAAGCATCATGGTATTATTGGCTTGAGTGATTGCACAGGAGTTGGGCCCTTTTACCCACATCTGTGGAGAGCTAGATAAGAGCTTTATTTTGAGGTTCCTGGAGGAAATGATGGGTGGGGGAAAAATAAGCCAAAGAGATGTAATTTTTGGAGAATTCTGTCACTTCCCCCCCTTCCCCCACCCATTGAATTCAGGCCATGTAAGCCCAGAGTTAGGGGTGGTGGACCACAGGTTATATATGGACTAGACCAGATAACTTGTTAATTCCCTTTGAACTCTGAGACTCTGATTCTTTAATCCTATGATCCTTCTAGGACAGGGAAGAAACTGTTCTTCTGATAATTGGGAAGGGAAGCCTTGGCATCTCTCATCCATCTCTATGAGAATGGGAACATTTCCAAGCCCTTCAGAAAAACATCTTTCAGCAGAGATGGATATCATGAAACTATGGTCCTTTGATGCCAGCCTTTACACCATCAGAATCTCTTCCCTGTACCCCACATGTGGACACAGGATATTAAATGCAATACAGTGACCACTCTGGCTAGCACTAGATAGAATGTATTTCTTCCTTCCAACTGCCGAGCCTTGACCCTGTTGAAGAGACTCTGGTGTGTGGGAAGGAGCACTAAATTTAGAAACAGAAGACCTGGATCTAATCGTGGCTGTATAACCATAGACAAGTCACGTAACATCCCTGAGCTGATGTCTCCACATTTGAAAAAAAAAATTACCTACTCACAGGGTTGTAGGGAGACTGTAACATACTATAGAAATGATATTATTATGACTTGTGTGACCTCAAACAGGTCACTTTCCTAGCTTGACTTTAGTTTCTTAATTTCTGAAATGGGGAGGGGGTTGTTTTGAGAGGTAGATTAAATGATCTTAGCAGTCCCTTCAGGCTCTAAATGCTAAAATCCTATGATCTGTGCTTGTATTTAATTAAAGCAACCTTTAGCTACCAATTGAACTAAAGATCATAGGGTCATAGATTTAGAACTGGAAGGGACTTTTGAGGCCATCAGGTCCAGTTCCCCCATTTCTCAGATAAGGAAACCAAGACAACAGAGAGGTCAAACAGGTAGTAATTGTCTGAGGTTGAATTTGAAATCAGGTCTTCCTGACTCCAAGTCCAGTGACCTATCCATCATGCCATGCTAGTCCAGGCACATTTGCCAGGCTCTTCCCCCTTCACCTCCATTGAGGAAAAGATCTACTTTTCATGCTGATGGGTCTCCCGTAGTACCTGTGACATTTCATGTCTGAGGTACACTTTGCTGACCTCCCTTAAAAGGCAGGTGAAATCAGGCAGCGTAACCCTGTAGTCCCTTGTCAAAGGAGCAAGAAATTCATTTTTAATGACACTGCCTAAGAAAAAAAGAAAACCTCATGAGTCATCCTTAGTAACATGGCTTCCTAGCCTGGTCTCTGTCTCCTCGGGGACTGAGTGTTGCTGTTTGTAAAGGGCTCTATTTCTTATTACCTGGCAATTTAAAGGAAAAAGCTGTGTGTTGTAGAAAGAGCAGTGAACTTGGAGTCAGGAGTTAGGTCTTTGAATCCCTGTTCTCCTTCCTATTTGCTGCATGACCCATCTTTTGGCATCAGTTTCATTGCCTCTGAAATGAGAGAGACTGAAAGGCCCCTTTTAATCCTCAAATTCCATGTTCCATTTCTTAACTTCAAATATTCTAAGCTCTTCCAACTTGATCACTCTATGTCCTATGTTCAGACATTCTGTGATTAAAATTTCCCTCAAGCTCTAATAGCCTTTGTCCTAATATTCTATGATCTAAGGTCCCATGCAGTTCAAATCTCATCTGATTCTGCAATTTCTTACGCTTGATTTCCAGTGTCCAGTAGGCAGATCCTTTTAGTAGCTCTGTTCTCTTCATCTCAGAACTTTGGACTTGGTCAGAAATCTTGAGTTGGAATCCTAGCTCTGACACTTATTAGCCAAATGATCTTAGACAAGCCATTTTCCCTCTATGAACCTCAATTTCCTTCTCTGTAAAATGGATCTAATATTACCTGTCCTGCCTACCTCACAAGCCTATTATGGGGTAAATACTTTGGAATATATCAAGTGTTATAGAAATACTTCTACTCCTGCCATTATTATGATTGCTCTCTACTATCAACTCAGAGATGATGCTCAGAGAAAGGACCATGAACATCCTGGCCTCTATTTTATGTGCATATGTAAATGTTTTTTGGGGGATAATCACCAAATATTTATTAAGTGCCTACTCTGTATTGGGCACTGTACTAAATACTGGAGGTAGGAAGACAAAACAGTATTTACTCTCAAGGAACTTACATTCTAATGGGGAGACAACATGTGCATATGGAGATATATAAGATATATTCAGATCCATACAAGGAAGACACCAGTAGCTGGCAGCACCAAAAAAGGCTTATTACAAACCAGGAAATTTGGAGGAAAAGAAAGTGAAGAGGGTCAGGGGGGCAATGGATGGGGGAGACAGCCAGTACAAAAATCAGGAGAAGAGAGATGGAATATCAGGTGTGAGGAACAGTGGGCAGTCCAGTGTGGCTGCATCATACTGTCTCATAAAAGAGAAAGGTAAGAAGGGATCTGGTTGTGAAGAGTTTTAAGTGCCAGACAAAAGAGTTTACATTAAATCCTAGAAGTAACAGAGAACCATGGAGTTTATTGAGTTGGAACTGGGGTCTATCACACATCACCAGCCTTCCCCAGATTCCTCTTCTTCCCTTACTTGGGTCAGAGAACCAAGTTTAAGAGACAGTGTAGTATAGGAGAAAGAACCTGAGGATAGGAAGGATAGACTAAAGCTAGGAAGACCCAGATTCTAGACCTTAACTCTGACAAGTGATTTCTCGAGTTTCCTCACCTGTAAATTGAGGAGTTTAGACTATATGACTACTAAGGTTCTTCCAAAACTAATGCTCTGTTTTCAACATTTTGTGTTTTAAGTCTGCTTCTGAATCTAGGTTCTATGTTCTTCAATTCTATTTTCTAAGATTCTTTCCATCTCAAACATTATATGTTCTGTTCTGTTATTTCCTAAGTTAAATAACCTTTAGGGGGAATAGGGAAGTGATTAATTGTCCAAAGGTTGAGAACCTACCCTTTAAACGTAAGTGGGCAGTGGTTCATTGGTTGCTGTCACATACATCCTCACATTCTCCAGTAACACTTGTAGCCTTAGGAGTCCATACATGCATGCATACATACATACATACATACACACATATATATATGTGTGTGTGTGTGTGTGTGTGTGTGTATGTGTGTGTGTATATGTATGTGTATATATATATATATATATATATATACATATACATATATGGTATGAGTAACAAGCAGAGTAAACTAGAGCTCCTTATTTGAGAAAACAGATTTAGTATTATGAATATCAATGAGACTTGTAGGGATAGAGTACCCCTGACTTCAGTGTGGTTCTGGTAGGTAGATAAAGGTAGGCTAGTATGGGGTAGTATTGTATATTCAGAGGATACATTCGTGTGAAGGAAGTAGAAACCAGAACTGAGACACAAGGAGAGCATCTGGTGAACTTCAGTAGAGGTAGAAACAGAAGTGATACTATCTTTGGAGTACACTATAGACTACCTGGATAGAAGGAGGAACTAGATGAGGAGAAACAGAAAGATGTCACAAGCCTGGCATGAAGGCATGATGTAGTAGTGATGGGAGACTTCAGCTATTTGGATATCTCTCCTTTCCTGTCCTCTCCTCTCCTCTCTGTTTCTCTCTGTTTCTCTCCTCTTTCCCTTCACTCCCTCTACTTCTTTCCCTTCCTCCTCAAAGGAGAACAGACACTTTGGTGGAAATGAAGGGAACCATGAAATGGAAGTTATTAAATCTTAGGGTTTGTTATAGAGAAATCCAGGTACAGTCTGACATGCACCTGAAATTTCAGGAAAACAAATTTAAAAGAATTCAGAGAAAGGATAAGTAGGATCCCATGGACTGAATTCTATGGGAGAGGTCAACCCAGGAAAGAGAAATCTCTCAAGAATTATATCCTGAAGTAAAAAAGAAAAACCATTCCTCTAAGAAGGAAAGAGGTAGTTCTAAAGAAGCACAGGGAGCATTTACCAACTTGTGTGTTTTTTGTTTTTTGTTTTTTAAGATGGAAGTGTAAGGGCAGATGATGGAAGTATTTCCAAGTTCTATAAGAATAGTGTCAGGAGGACTAAGTTCAGGATGAACTAGGGAAAGCAAAAGACAACAAAAAAGTTTTTAGACTATATTGAGGAAAAGAGAAAGGTCAAAAAAGGTTAGGACTGCTGTTTGATGTAGATGGGACAATGATTACTAACAACACCGAAGAGGTGGAGCTATTCACCTCTTATGTTTCTGTTTTCTCTGACAAGAAAATGATCCTTGTCCAGAAAGATCTAATGAAGGTTAATGCCTAAGATTAGTAGATAGATAGTAAGAGAATTGGGGGAGCTAGACAGTGCAGAGGATATAGTGCTGGCCGTGGAGTCAAGAGGACCTGAATTCAAATCCAGCCCTCAGACACTTACTAGCTGTGTGACCCTGGGCAAGTCACTTAACTCTGTTTGCCTTAGTTTCCTTATTGGTAAAATGGACTAGAGAAAGAATGGCAAACCACTCCAGTATCTTTGCCATGAAAACCTCAAATGGGGTCATGAAGACTCGGACATGACTAATTGACTAAACAACAACAGTAAGAGAATACCCATCTGCCCTTAAGAGTTCAAGTCATCAGAGTATTGAAAAAATTGGTAGATATGATTATCAGAGATGGTGATGATGGTGATGATGATGGTGATGATGGTGATGATGATGATGGTGATGATGATGGTGATGATGATGATGATGGTGATGAGGATGATGGTGATGATGGTGATGATGATGGTGATGATGATGATGATGATGGTGATGATGATGGTGATGCTGGTGATGCTAATAATTATATAGCACTTCCTATGTACCAGGCAGTGTTCTAAATGGTTTACAAGTATTATCTCATTTGATCCTCACAGCAATCCTGAGAGGTAGGTTGCTAGCATTATCCCTATTTTGTAGATGAGGAAACTGAGGCAAACAGGTTAAATAATTTGCCCAGTGTCACACAGCTGACAAGGTCAAATTTGAACTCAGGTCTGACTGCAGTCGGCAAATGAGCTTAATTTCAATTCCTAGAAAATTATATAGTGTATTATTAAAAGGATAGTTAGTAAACAGTTCTATAGGAAAGGAAGCACTAGCATGAAGTACCAGCATGTCTTCCTCAAAAACAAGTCATGCCAACCTAACTTCATTTTGTTTCTGTGAAGGAGTTTTTAGACTGGTAGATGAGAACAATGGTGTTGAGTAAAGTATTTGATCATATATCTCATAGTATCCTTGTTGATAAGATGGAGGATTATAGACTTGGTAGTACTAAAATTTGGGTAGATTTGGAGCTTGTTGAATGACTAAACTCAAAAGAATATTTTTCATTGTTTGATGTCTAATCCAAAGTCAGAGTACCTACGTTCAAATGGTGACTCTGATGCTTTGTATCTGTATGACCTTGGGCAAATCATTTATACTTTCTGAGCCTCAATTTCCTCATCTATAAAATGTGGAGGGGAAGAGGCATGGACTCTTAGAGTATCTCTAAAGTCCCTTCTAACTCTGAGTACAGGGTCCTATAGAAGGAGGTTTCTAGTAGAGTGTCTGGGGATCTGTGTTTACCTGTGTTGTTTAGTGTTTTGATCAGCTTGTATCTGTGCATGATACAAATCCAGGAGGGTTAGCTAATATGCATCATGTGACAGAGTTAGGATCTAAACATGGTCATATGGTAGAACTTCAGGCCAGTTCTTATAAGAAGATATTGAATAGAGATGAATAATAATAACAGTTGAAATTTATATAGCACTTACAGATTTACAGAATACTTTACATGCATTGTTTCATTTGAGTCTCATGATGACCCTTGAAGTAACACTGCAAGTATTGTTATCCCTGTTTTTATAGACAAAAGGCTCAGAGTTTGAGTAACTTGTGTGTGGACACATGACTTGTAAACCTCAGAGAAAAGTCTCTAACTCAGGTCTTCCAGATTCTAAATCCACCACACTCTTCTACCTCTATAGCAATGCCTACTTACAAGTATAAATCTTACACTTGGGTTCAAAATATCAACTTCACAAATCCATTGTGCCACCTGAGATATAGTAATATAAGAATGTAATGGAATGCTCTTGGGCCATAAGAAATTATGAAAGAAATGAGTTCTGAGAGACTTTGGAAGGCTTTTATGGACTGATACAGAGTAAAGTGAGGCAGGAGAACAACTTATACAATAACAACAAGCTTATAAAGATGACCTTGGAAGACTTTAGGACTCTGATCAATGCAATGACTAACCGTGATTTCCAAGGACTGAATTCATAACTCAGGATGCCAAAAGTCACATCCATTTTTCAATATGGCCAATGTGGAAACTTGATTTGCTTGACTACTCATATTTATAGGGGTTTTCTTTTTCTTTTTTTTTTAATGGGGAGAGGAAGAAGGGAGAGAAAATATATACTTGCTAATTGAAAGAATATAAAATAAAATAAAATTTATGTTGGAAAAGACATATAATGTCTTGCACTAGAGAAATAATGGTCTCACTGTATACTATCCTGGTCAAATCACATCTGGATTGTAGTGTATTTAGTTCTGGGTGCCACATTTTATGAAGGACATTGATCACAGAATCATAAATTTTTAGAGCCAGAAAAAACCTTAAAGGGAATCCAATCCAACCCTCTATACCACTCCCCATTTTACAGAAGATGAAACTGAGGCACAGTGAGGTTGTGACTTGCCCAAGATCAAGGAAGTAAAATATCATAGCTGGGGTTTGAGCCTTGGTCATCTCTTTCTACCATACCACGGAGTTTGACTGTATCAGAAGGAGAGGGAACAGGATAAATCATACTCTGTGAGGATTGCATAAAGGAAATGGGAGTGTTTAGCTTAGTGAAGGGACCACTTAATGGAGGAATATCATAGCTGTTTAAGTATGTGAAGTCTGACATATGGAAGAGTGAGTAGATGTGTTCTGCCAGAGAGCAAAACTAGAAGTCATACAAATGCAAATTGCATTGAGAGCTGGAAAGACAGATTTAGGCTTGATATTAAGGGGGAAGGGAACAATTTAAGGATTAGAACTATCAAAAACTTGAATGGGCTGCCTTGGGAGATAGGAGGTTCTTTTTGATTAGGGACCTTCAGGCAAAAACTGAGGATAATATGTATCTTGAAAAGAAACTAGTTCACAGAATCGGGGTGCAAAAAAGGACACATTGATACCTTATTCCTGGCTATTTGCAAATTTCAAGTGGGAAGCAGTTCAGGGGACGTAATGGTGGGACATTAGCAGGTGACAGGATGGCGGGGCCAGGTCTCACAATGGTATGAGCACTTATCAGGTAAGCTTGAGAGTGGATTCTTGTTTAGATACAAGTGGATTGGATGACCTCTAAGGTCCGTTCCAGCTCTAAGATGCCATCATAATACAAGCACGTAATTACTGGTTATTGCATACCAAGTTTAAAGCCCAGCTCCCTTGAGTCACGTTGAATGTTCTTTGGGCTACCTAGCTGTTTGGCAAAGTGACCAAATGACCAGGTTCCACTGCAACCTGAGAGTCCTGGAGCAACCTTTCTGGAATGTAGGCTTGGCCTCAAAGGCTCTCAGTGATAGAATGTTCTTTCTTTGCCTAATAATGGTCAAGGATTCCTTTCTGCCTGTGAATAGCTGTTCTCTCATGATATCTTGACCTGCATTTTTGACTAGCCCTTGGGAACAATGAGTAAATGGGAGGAAGGAGAAGCAGAGGTCATGCCTGGCATATCAGAAGTTTTGGTCAAGCAGGATTTTTAGGAGATGAAATAAAGTAACCTAGGTCCTGTCTCCCTCAGGAAGCCCTCCTGTACTACTCCATCATTGGTTTCTGCCTTTCTCTATATACCTGTTTTCTTTAATTATCATCTGCCTTTCCATTTATTTCTGTCTAGTATTTGAGTTCAGTATAAAGTTGCTATGTTATGGTGGAAGGAGTACTGCATTTGGAGACTGAGTACCTTGGTTCAGATCTCTTCTCTGCCATTTATTATTTTTGTGACCTTAGGCAAATCATTTCAACTCTATTTCCTCATTTTCTAGCTCTTAATCTGATGATCTTACAACCTTAGTTTAAATTAAAAGTTTCTTTACATACTACTTTTATAACCTTGAATAAGTCGCTTTGCTCTTTGAACCTCAATTTGTTCACCTATAAAATGGGTGTAATAATACTTGTATTTCACAGAATCCTTATGAGGAAGGTACTTATTCTTCCTGTTCTGCTAATTTCACTCTGCATCAGTTTATGTAGGTCTTCCTAGGTTTCTCTGAGTCCATCATATTTGTAATTTTTTTTGTATAATAACAGTCCATTCATTTCATATGTCATAATTTGCTTAGCCATTCTGTAATTTGTGCACAACTACTTTTATTTTCAGTTTTTTGCTACAGCAAAAAGTATTGCCGTAAATGTTTCTGTAAATGTTAGTCTTTTTTTCCTCTTTTTGATCTCTTTGGGGGTGCATTCTAGTAATGATATCACTTGATCAAAGGATATGTGCAGTTTAGTGACATATTGGATGTAGCTGCAAATTGCTTAAAAAATGGTTGGACCAATTCAGAGCTCCACCAGCAGTATATTAGTATGCCTGCCCTCCCACACCGTTTCCAAGAATTACCATTTTCATATTTTGTCTTTTTTGCCGATCTGATGGGACTCTTAAGAGTTTTTTAGATTTGAGCTTCTCTTATTATTAATTTGAAATATTTTTTCACAAGGTTGTTGATTGCTTACATTTCATGTTTTAGAAACTTCTTATTATTATCCATTGACTAATTTAACTATTGGGAAATGGTTCTTGTAACATATTTCTATCAGTTCCCTATTTTTCTTAAATGTCAGATCTTTAGCAGACATTTGCTTATTTTGGTTAATTAAATTTTAATCCTGAATAGTCATCTTCCTACAGTTGGTTTTGCTAGAGAAGTCAATGGATCCATGATCTCACTGATGTGCTCCTACCAACTGTAGAGTTTATAATCCATCCCTACTTGCTTCACTCATTTCCATCATGATATCATTGCCATTCTCCTTCCTCCCACATTGAAACCTTGGACTCAGCACCTGGGAGACTGGGCTCTGATGGGAGAAATTGCCTTATCTTGTCCAAAACTGGGCTTCCATGCCACTTCACAGTCATTTCCACACCATGCTACCTTCTCCAGCCTCCCACTTTCCCTGCTGCCCTTTATTCTCCCTTCCACTATTAGAATGTAAAATCCTTTATGGCAGAAACTGTCTTGCTTGTATTTATATCCTTAGCATTTCACCCAATGCCTGGCACATAACCTTTAACGAGTTTCTATCTATCTATCTATCTATCTATCTATCTATCTATCTATCTATCTATCTATCTATCTGTCTGTCTGTCTGTCTGTCTGTCTGTCTGTCTGTCTGTCTGTCCGTCCGTCCATCTATCTGTCTGTCTATCCAGCCAGCCAGCCATCCATCTATCCATCTATCTATCTATCTATCTATCTATCTATCTATCTATCTATCTATCTATCTATCTCTCCATCCAGCTATCCATCCAATTATCCATCCATCCGTACCTGTCTGTACATCTATCCATCCCTATTTATTTATCTATCTAACCATTCTTCCATCCATATCTATCTATCCATCCATCTATCTTTCTTTAAACTTGAAAGCACTATTGAATATGAATAGTATTAATTATCATTAAAAGTTATCGTTATAAGGGGCAGCTAGATGGTGCAGTGGATAGAGCACTGGCCCTGAAGTCAGGAGGACCTGAGTTCAAATCCGGCCTCAGACCAAACACTTGACACTTACTAGCTGTGTGATCCTGGTCAAGTCATTTGACCCCAATTGCCTAAAAAAAAAAAGTTATTGTTATAAAGATATTTTGGTTGCTTTGTGTCTGCTTTGTTCCAACTACTCGATTATAAGCTCCTTAAGGTAAGGATTATAATTTTAACGTCTCTTATATTTTCTATATTACCTCAAACAGGACTGATTGCATAAAATTAGGTAAGTGAGGTAACAGAAGAATTGCAAGATGATCCAGGGAGAGGTAATATTCTAAACCACCTTAGTATGGTACATTCTTTGAAAGAACAAAAAATCTGGGTTTGAGTTGTGGCCTTACCACTGAATAGTTGAGTGGCTTTGGGTAGGTTTTTTCCTTCTACTCTCTGGGTCTAAATGTCTTAATCTGTGAAACAGGTATAATAATACTTGTATGACCTATCTCACAAGCATGTTGAAATGACCAGATATATCTGAAAAAGTCTTTTGATTGTAAAGCATCATAGAATTGTAAGCAATTACTAGAAGCACAGATTATTCAAAGTGAAGGAACCTTTAAGATCCTTTAATCCAAATGCTTATTTTACAGATGAGCCTGGGAAAGGGGGAGTGATTTGCCCAAGATCTCAGATGGAGAGCCAAGCGTCCATTGTTGTTATTAACTGGTAGTATAGGGGCCTGCTAAGAGCAAACCCCTGTGGCAATGGGCCACAGGGAGTGGGGTTGAGGCATAAGAGAAGGAACAGAAAAGTGCCCTGAAGTGATAAATGTGTATTTCTCTAAACCCCCCAGCATCACTGGAGCTGTGCTAAGGAGAGTGGGCATACCCTCAAAGGCTCCCTGACATGGCATCATGCTTTGGGATGGTAGAAAGTGTTTGTGAACAGAGGCTCTGACATTTCCTAACTGTGTGGCCCTTAGCAAGTCCATTATGATCTCTGAGTTGCAATTTCCACTTCTGGAAAATAATAATAATTGTGGATAGTAGGAAAAAGAAGTGGGGGAAAAGCTGTCTAGTTCAACTCTCCCATTTTGCAGATGAAAAAACTGAGGCCTAGAGGAATATATTGTGAGGAAAGTGCTTTGTGAACCTTTAAAGTATTCTGAAATATGAGTTTTATGGTTCTTGGTCTAAACATTTCCCCATCTTACTATGTAAAATAAGGGTCGTAATATTTGTACCTTGAAGCTTTCTTGTGAAGCCCAAACAATGGCAATTATTAAGCACCTACTATATACCAGACACTGTAATAGGCATTAGGAGTACAAAAACAGAAATAAAATGGAAAGTAAGCTTCATGATTGCAGAGTCTGTCAGGTGACAACATATATACATATATAAGCTCACACCTACACACAGTGTGTCACCAAAGTGTTAGTGCAATTTGAAGCTATGTATCTGTATATGAAATAAGTATATAAAAATACACCTTCCCCAATACAGGCTAATTGGAAGGGGACGCATTCGCAGCTAGAGGGATCAGGAAAGGCTTCCTTTGGAGGTAGCAAGTGAGCTAAATTTTGAAGAAAATTGGGGATTCTGAGAAGTAGAGCTGAGGAGGGAGTACATTCCATGCGTGAGGGACAGACAGTTTTTGCAAAGGAAGGGAGATAAGAGAGGAGGTGTTATGTAGGAAGAAGAGCAAAAAGCCCTGTTTAGCTGAGCCACAGAGTACATGAAAGGGAGTAGCGATATGAAATAAACGTGGAAAGGTAGGTTGGAGACAAGCAATGAAAGGCTTTAAGTGCCAAACAGTAAAGAGAGGAAAGAGCACTAGGTCTACAGTCAGAGAACCTGGGTTTGAATCCGGGCTTTGCCTATTAAATTAGTACCTCGGTGACCTCAGGCAAGTCACTTAACCCCCCTGGGCTTCAGCTTCTTCACCTATAAAACAGAGTGGGGAGTTGCACTAGGTGACCTCACAAGGTGAGGTCCTTTCTGGCTCTAAATATTTCTATGACCCTATTTGATCCTGGAGGCAATACTGAGATATTGAGGTTTCTTGAGCAGGGGAATGATATTGTTAGACGTGTGTTTTATGAATAGCACTTTTGTAACTGAGTGGAAGATGTATTTGAAAAGGGGAAAGACAGAGGCAGGGAGACCAATTAGGAAGCTGTTGTAATCATCTGTATAATAGGTGATGAGGGCCTGAACTAGGGTGGTGGACATGTGAGTATAGAGAAGGGGATGGATGGGGAAGATGTTGTGGGGGCAGAGTCAATAAAGTTTGGCAACTGATTAGAAGCATGGGAGGGTGAAGGTACCCTTGTGACAGAAATAGGGAAGTTGGTGGGGCAGCGAGGTGGCACAGTGGATACAGCACCGGCCCTGGAGTCAGGAGGACCGGAGTTCAAATCCGGCCTCAGACACATACTACTTCCTAGCTGTGTGACTCTGGGCAAGTTACTTAACCCCAGTTGCCTCACTTTAAAAAAAAAAAAAGGAAGTTGGGAAGAGGTATGGGCTTGGGGGAGGAATGATAATTAGTCCTCTTTTGGACAAATTGGAGCTGAGATGCCTACTGCCTACAGGACACGCAGCTTCTAGGAGATAGAATGTATGTAAAATGGTTTGCCAGCTTTAACGAGCTGTGTACAAGTCATTTATTGTTGTGGTGATGGGGATATTATTATCCTCATTTGAATTTGGATTACCAGTTTTCCCTTCTTCTGAGCTTGTATCTGGGTCCCCAGCAAATGTTTTTTCTATATGTGGGGAAAGTCAAAGTCACAGAAACAAAGAAAGGATGTACTTCATTCAGTGTGACTCTGACCTTGAAAAGCAAGTGAGTGGGATATCATTGAATAACAAAAAGGGAAAAGTTAGTTAACTTCTTCAAAGAGATACCGGGAGCCCTGGTTAGATGAAGCTGCCTTGGAGTGCAGCCATCAAGGATTCTGTAAGGCCTTTTAAGTTTCTCTGCCAAACCTTCCCTTTGCAATAGAATGAAAGTACTACTGTTGGAGAGCCCTGGGTGCCTGCAGCTACAGGCCTGTCAGGGCTTCTGATGGCTTGTCTCAGAAGGAGACAATGCACAGAGATTGAGTGGATACATCACAGTCTGGCTCCACAAGCATAGAAAGAGATACTGTTATGAGGGTGGAGGCTTGTGTGGCAAAAAGGTCACAGGATCTGGAGTCAAATGTGGCCTTAGGCTCAAGACCCGCTCTCCAACTTGCTAGCTGTATGGCTCTGAGGAAATCCCCTGGGACTCAATTTCTTCATCTGTTAAATGAGAGGGTTAGATTGCACACTCTCTAAGGCCTGGCATTCTGTGTTCTCTGTTCCAAGGTCTCTTCTGGTTCATCAGGTGTAGAGAAAAGACCAATGGCCATTGGAGAAACGAGTCTGTGGCCCTAGAGATTGGGTCCTAGCTCTGTCATATAACTGTGTGGGCTCTGGGTCTTAACTTACTCATTTGTAAAGTGGAGATGGCAATGCTTGTGGCAGCAGAGAAATGAGCACTAGGCCTGGAGTCAGAAAGACCTGAGCTTTAGACACTTACTGGCTGCGTGACCCTGGGCAAGTCACTTAACTTCTGTATGCTTCAGTTTCCTCAACTGTAAAATGGGAACCATAATATCACCTACCTCTCAGGATTATGGTAAGGACCAAATGAGATAATATTTGTAAAGCTCTTAGCAGAGTGCCTGGCCCATATTAGACATTTAATAAATGCTAGTTCCTTGCTATTTCAAAATATTCTTATGAGGATAGCATTTTTTAAACCCTGAAAAGACTACAAAAATTTATGTATTGTTATGAGGATGATATTCTTTCTGTCTCTAATAATTCTCTGTTCTAAGCTTCTTTCCAGCTGTGACATTCTGTATTCCAAGGCCCCTTCCATTTCAGGCAGTCTTTGTTCTATGATTCATCCTGTTGGTTCGGAATGGACCATTTCATTATCCCATGATCCTTTCCAGTTCTAAATCTTATGATCCTTTGATACATAATAGGGCTGTGCAGGAAACAGGAGTGAGCTTTCTCTTTTAATCCTCTGCAGGGTTCCCTATCCCTGCCCCGGCTGAGGAATGGCATGTCCTGTTGTGAGGCAGTGTGGAATGTATTGAACTGCGCCTCAGGAGACCTAGGTTCTATGTCTTGCTCTGGCACTCGTTGGCCGTGTGTAATCGTGAACATGCCACCTCTCTGGACCTCATTTTATTCATCAGGAGGGTTGGTGTAGTTGAACTCTGTGGTCACAGGGGCATGGGATTTCGAAGTAAAATGGACTAGTTATAGGATTGTGGTCTTAGAGCTGGAAGAGACCTCAGAGGCCTCTAATCCCACCTCTTCTCTTTACAGCCCTGAGGAAACTGAGGCCATGATACTTAAATTACTAGCTGAAAGTCACATGGGTAGTTGATGGCAGAAGCAGCCACTGAACCCATGTCTTCTGACTGCAAATCTAGTTCTCTTTTTGTAATGTTGGGAGCCAGGCTGTCTTTTAGCCGTTACAGAGAAGGACGTAGTGTGGCCTTGATGGGGAAGGGAGGATGAGAGAATGTTGCGCTGGGCCTGTGCTCTGCCATCCTCCTTAGCTTCCAGGGTGACAAGTGGCCATTGGGCTGCCGTTCCTAGGAAGCAGGTAGTTTGGTCTCACAGGAGATCCTGCCCTCTTACTGACCTGCCGTCACCCCCAGAGACCAATAAAGAGATCAAGGAAGGTGAGACAGCTCCGTGGTTTGGGCAACGTGTACCCTAGGGACCCTAGTTAAAACAGACACAAGGGAGCAGAGAAAGATGTTAACAAAATAATTTTTTTTCCTTCTCAATAAACATCTGTGCCCTGGAGGAACCTTCCTATAAACTTAGAAGAAAAGGAGCAATAAGGCCCCATTTCTTGAACTCTGTTCTAGATTTGGGTTCTCAGAGAGAAGGTTATTATAAAGCAGGCTGTGTGTAAGGAAGGACCTGTGCTTGGTGTACTAGGGATGTTATCCTTCATCATTTCAGTCATGTCCGAGTCTTTGTGACCCCATTTGGGAGTTCTCCCGGCAAAGATACTGGGGTGGTTTGCCATTTCCTTCTCCAGCTCATTTTACAGAGGAGGAATTGAGGCAAACAGGGTTTGCCCGGGGTCACACAGCTATTAAGTGTCTGAGGCTGAATTTGATAAGTCTGCCTGACTCCAGGCCTGGTGCTCTCTCTCTCCACTGTGCCACCTAGCTGCCTGTCCTAGGGAATACAAAGACAAAAATAAAGAAATAGTTTCTGCCCTCAAGGAGCTTATAGACTAAATAGGGAAGTGGGGAGGAGGTAGAGAGAGTCTTTTAAAGTTGTAGAGATAATTTTTCGACAGTTAAGTAAAATACACAATAAAATGCCAAGGGGAAAAGGAGAACCAAAGTGCTGAAAGATTTACGAGGAGAGAGACAGAGACAGAAAGAAAAGAGGACAGAGAAGAGAGAGAGAGAGAGAACGAACTTTCATCCGGTAACATCAGATCCCAATCAGCTTTTTAAAACTTGTGGGATTTAGGATGAGTCACCTCCATTTTCCATGTTTCATCTTTTTCATCTGTAAAATGAGGGGGTATTGTTAGCTTAGATGGTTTCTTGGATTTAGGGGTAGAATAACAACAATACAATAAATTCACATTAATATAGCACCTAAGGTTTTATAAGTACTTTATGTCCATTATCCCATTTGATCCTTACTAGAAGCCCATGAGATAGTCCATTTTGCAGGTGTGGAAACTGAGGCTGAGAGAGATGAAATGATTTGCCCCAGTCATGAAGCTAGTCATTGTCTAAGGCAATATTTGAACCCAGTTTTACCTAATTCCAGAGCTAGGGCTCTCTAGTCTATGACACATTGCCTCCCAGAGAGATTGTTAGTTGTTTAAGGTGTAATAGTTTGAAAGAAGCAGGGGAAGAATTAGAAACTTTTCTGACCACACATCCAGGGCTATTACCACCCCACTACAAAGGATGGCCACTCCCTGGCTATTATAGAATGGAAGGCAATATAGCCTACGTTGGATCTGAGGGGTGAAAGACATTAGGCAAGACCCTGTGCCCACTCACCCACCTTAGCTGCCCAGCCAACAAAGAACTTGTTGGACTAGAGGTGCCCCTGAAAGTGTTTCCTTTCTCTGGAGCTCAGTTTCCTTATCTATTTATTAAACATACTATGTGAGGTCTAAGGGCCCTTTCAGCTCTAAATCCCATGATTCATGAACAGACATGCTTGGAGACCCCTCTGCCAGGGAGTCATAGAATATTAGATGCTTGGAGCTTCAGAAAGGCCTCCAGGCACCTCCTTTCTGGGGGAGGGTCTGGTCCTATAGGATGACTCTTGCTCTTTTCCTCCTCCAGCCACTCAGGGTTTTGTTAGAGACCTGACTACTCAGGAAATCAGACAGTGTTGTAACTACAAGGAGGTCATCCAGTCCAACCCTCATCTGAAATAAAGAATCCCATCTGTAATATGGAATCATAGAATTTTATCATCTTATTTAGGTTTCTGATATCAAAAGTAATGAGTAGATTCACCTTCAAATACCAAAAGCATTCATTAGGGACTCAGAAAAGTAGATCATTTATACATTGATACTGCTCCCATGGCTTTGAATTGATATAACTCAGAATGCTCAGGTACTTTTACCACTCCCACGGTGTTGAAAGGATACTGCTCACTTAGAGCGAGGCCACATACACACAATAAGTTCATGAGCAGTGGCCAAAAAGTTCTGACTCTTCTCCCGTGGAGCTGAATTCTCCTGGTTCTCCTGGAAGCTGTGGCAATTGATACCTTTCTTTTGAAATATATTTTTATGGATAACATTTGTTTTTATGTCACCTGAATTTTCCCTTGTATTGCTCTTCCTTCTGTCTGTAAGAGAGCCATCCCTTATAATAAATAATTTTTAAAAGGAGGAAAACAAAAATCAATTCAGCAAAATTGATCAATGCATTGAAAATCTTTGACATTTTATGCACCTGTGAAGTTGCCCTGCCCCTCCTCCTCTCCCCTCCTGCAGGGCTGGGAGATTTCTACTAACAGCTTATCTTCAGGGCCAAAGTTGTTCTTCATAATTTCTCAACGTTCATTTTCAGTTGTTTTATAATGGTTATACTTTACATTTGCGATGTTTTAGTCATTGTCTATGTTGTTTGCTTGGTCTGCTTTGCTTCGTATCAGTTCATGTGTCTTTCCATGTTTCTTGGTATTCATCACTTCTTACAGTACGGTGATATTTGTTCAGCTATTCCCAATCAATGCACATTGATCTACTCTGTTTCTAGTTGTTTGCTCTCACAAGAAAAGTCCCCATTTGTTGACACAGTCTAGGCCAAACTTTTAGATTATTCATATTCTTGGCTGGTTGGTCAAGTCAACCCTCATTAATAGATCTTAGCCAATCAAGTGGGGGTTGGACTGGGGGGAGGACATGACTTTCTGGCTGGGACGCCATCATTAGCTGAAGATTTAGATATTAAAAGCACAACAGCAATAAAATGTAAACATTAAGCATTGAGCACATCACAGAACTATTTAGTTTTATATATATATACATATATGTATATGTATGTGTGTGTACATACATACATACATACATGCATATTTATTTATTTATTTATATATACTTGGAACACAGATCATTAGTGTTAGAAAGGACCTTAAAGGTCATTCAGCATAGCTCTTATCCAAAGCAGGAAGGGACTTCATAAGTCACTCCCTTTCTAGTCCAGCTTCCTGTTCAGTTCAGGAATCCCTTCTATAATATCCCAGACAAGAGGTTGTTTTTACTTACTCTACCCCTTCCCCCCAAGACCATAAATTTCCATCATTGCTCCATAGTTGACGATTATATATTCTCTTCCCCATATTTAACTCCTGTTCCCTCAGTGCTGCCTCCTCTGAGCTGTCAGAAAGGGAGCATTCCCCAAACTATCTAATATTCCAAATCAGTCTTGTGTTTATTGAGTAACAACAGGAGGTCTTCAAGCAAAGACGACGAACATAAACTGGGCATGTTGAAGACAAGAGTTTATGCATCAGGAAGGGGATTGGACAAGACAAACTCTGGGCTATCACTTAGCTCTGGGATTCTGTGGAATCAGTGTGGTACTATGGGAAGATCGCTGGACTTGGAAACTGGAGACCTGGGTTCAAATCTAGGCTTTACCACTTCCTAGTTATATGACCTGAGGCAAATTAATTTACCTCTCACTGCCTCCTTTCTTTATCTATGAACTGGGATAATAATACTTAAGGGTTTCTATTTCACAGGGTAGCTATGAGGAATGAGCTTCACAAATCTTAAAGCACCACATTAATGGAATGTATTATTATTGCTATTATTAGTAACTATTTAGCAGGTAGGTGGCACAGTGTAGAGAGAACTGGGCTTGGAATCCAGAAGACTCCTCTTCCTGAGCTCAAATCTGGCCTCAAACACTTACTAGGTATATGACCCTGAGCAAGTCACTTGACCCTGTTTACCTTGGTTTCATCATCTGAAAAATGAACTGGGAAAGGTAATGGCAAACCACTCCTGTATCTTTGTCAAGAAAACCCCAAAAAGGTGTCATAAAGAGTCAGACGTGACTGAAAGTAACTAAACAACAACAATTAGTATTTGATTCTATTTGATTGAGAATTTTGTCATCAGTCCTTTGTTTATGTACTATGGGGAATATAAGAAAAGTAGGTGGAATCTCTGCAGAGCGAGAGCTCATAGTCTATTTGGGGGAGACAAGGGACTCATACAGAAAAAAAACCAATTGAAATGATGCAGAACATAAAATTGCATTTCTGTTAGTTGGTGTTATGAGAATTAAGAGAAGGGAAAAGTTGCTATAGACTGGAAAAATCTGAGATGATTTCATGGAGGAGATGGAACTTAAGTTGAACCTTAAGGGAAGAAGATTGTGAAATCTCAAACTTAGAAGAAACTTAGAGGCCACCCTAGTGAGTCCAACCCATACGTGACTATGAATCCCTTCCACAATATTTCTTACAGTCAGTCCTCCAGAATGCACCCAAAGATCTCCAGGGATGGGGATCCTCCTCCCCTTGCCTCCTCCAAAGGCAGCACATTCTTCTTTTAGACAGCTCTAATTGTCAATAATTTGGTCCATATAGAGAGCTCAAATCTTTACAACTACTGCCCATTGTTATTAGTTCTGCCCTCATGTGCCAATCAGGACAAGTTTGAGGAGAATGGATAGTAGAGGGGAGAGTGTGAAGAGAGATAGCATCAGCAGAAGCCCAGAGCTGGGAATGATTCTGCTGGTAAAGAGGAACAGAAAGGAAGAGAGGAGCTAGAGGAAGGATGGATTATGGAGTGCCTCGTGTATGATGGGTGGGATGGTGCTTTGGAGAGCCAGAAGACCAGTGTGCATGTTAGGTGGTTAAGATCATTAATTTGGATCTAGAAGGTATGCTCTAGAAGATCATCTAATCTGGCAGTTAGCTTGGGGCATGTGACCTTGTTTTGTTTGTCTGTTTGTTTATAATGATAGATGTATTTCAAAATAATTTACTTCCTTGGTAGTCATTAACACTTTATTTTAAGCATTTAAAAAAATTACTTTGAAAAGAGGTTCGTAGGCTTCATCAGACTTAAGGTTAAGAAGCCTTGATCTGATCCAACTCCTTCACTTATAGTTGAGGAAACTGAGGCCTAGAGAGAGGAAGTGGTTGGACCAAAGCCACATGAGTCATAAGCATCAGAGTGTGGCTTTGTATCCAGGTATTCTCTATTAGCCATAGTTAATCTCCTTTCTATAGTACCCAAACAGGCCCCAAACACAGTAGCTTATCTGCATTCTCAACTTCCTCCAAAACCTCCATGAGCTCCCTGCGGCCTGATGGTCATGCCTCTCCCAGGCCTGTCAGATCACTGCAGTCCTTGAAATTACTTGTAATTCCCAGAAAAAGTGAAGAACATGGATTCATTTTCCAAAGAGGCGAAACTTGTGTGTGTTGTGGGGGGAGGGTATGCATATGTATGTGGAGGAGAGAGTGAGAGACAGAGACAGAGAGACATTGAAAGGGAGGGAGAGGGAGAAAGAGAGAAGAGACAGAGAGGCAGAAACAGAGGTACAGAGAGACAGGGAGACAATAGAGGGAGATGAGGGAGAGACAGAGATGATCTGTGTTGCCTTCACATCTCAGTGTCCATAGACCTTCCTTCTTCTTAATTAATCTGTTTCTGAGTGTGATGACTTCATCTCCTGTGATAGTAGGGGCAGTCATTATCAGGTACCGTTGGAAAGAAATTTTGGTTTTTTTTGCCTAGCCATCCACTTGTCCTGTCTAATGAATCCCACTTAGCAGAGCAAAGACTGTGCTAGCCCTAAATGTGGCCTTACTTTGTACTCCCTACTTCACAGGGTAGTTGTGAGGAAAATACTTTGTAAGCTGTAAGGTCTATTAGCATTATAAACTACTGTCAGTAGTAATCAGGTCATAGAAACTTGGAATCTTAAAGCTGGAATGGAGCTTAGAGATCACCTAGTCTGACCCCTGTTGGGATGACACAGGAATCTGTGTCATAAATTCACTTACAATGAGGTCACTGGGTCATAGGTTTTAGTATTAGATGATACTAGATTATATTTTATCCTGTAGGTAATAGGGAGCTACTGCAGCTTCATGAGCAGAGAGATGACATAGTAAGGACTTAACCAGTTAAATAAATGAGTCCAAAGAATAGTTGTTAATGGCTCAGTGTCAGCTTGGAAGGAAGTCTTCAGCTGAAAACCCCAGGGATCTGTGCCTGGCTCTGTGGCATTTTCCAATTCTTTCAGTGAATTGGATAAAGATGTAAATGGCATATGTATCACTTTTTGCAGATGACATGAACTAACTGGATGAGAGGATTTTAAAAGATCTTGACAGGCGAGAGCACTGGTCCAAAATAATAAGATGAAATTTAATATGGGTAAATGTAAGATCATACACTTGGGTTTTTAAAAAAACCAAACAAACAATAAATCATCTTCACACGTATGAGATAGGGAAGAAATCTCTGGACAGCAGTCCCTCTGAAAAAGACCTGGGGGTCTTAGTGAACTACAAACTCAGTATCAGTCAACAGGATGACATGGTGTCCATGAAAGCTAATGTGATCTTCTGCTGCATTAAAAGATGCCTGGTGTCCAAGACTGAAGTCTGTACTAGCCAGATCAAATCTTGAATGTCATGCTCATCTGTGGATGTCACATTTTAGAAAGGAAATGATAAACTGTAGAGTGTCAAGAATAGGGCAGTAAGGATGGTGAAGGGGATAGAGTTCATGCAATATGAAGACTGGTTGAAGAAATGGGGATTTTTTACACTGGCTGTGTGACCCTGGGCAAGTCACTTAACCCCAATTGCCTAAAATTTAAAAAAAAATGGAGATTTTTAACATGGAGAAGAGAAGGCTTAAGGAGAACATCACTGCCAACTTCAAGTATTGGAAGGGATGTTTTGGGGGAAAGGGTTCTACTATTTCCTTGTATGTTGTCTGTAGAGCTACCCAAATCATCCCTGTCCTTGAAAACAAGCACTCCCCAAAGACTTCATGTGATGCTGCCGTTTCTTCGTGCCGTTGGCCTCCATCTCTTCTTTCTTAAGCTAGGCGCACTTCTTATCTCCACTTCTTCATTTCACAATTCACAACCCTTTGCACTGTCTTCCAGGAGTAACTCCTCAAATGAAACTGATTTCTCCAAGAATTCTCATGCTTCCTCTCTTTTAAAAACCATGTTTTATTGATATTTCTAATATCGTCATCAGATCTCAATCACTCCTCCTACTCCTTCAGAACCCTCATTTGCAACAAATAAGTACAGTCAAACAAAAGAAACCAACACGTTGGCTGTAGGTGAAAACGTCTGCCTTACTCTGCATGCTTAGTCCACCACCGCTTTACTAAGGAGCAGGAGACATCATCAGTTCTTAGAAACCACAATTGGATGCTATGTTGATCAGAGTATAATTTGCATAATTTGGTCTCATTCTGCCTACTTTGTTCTGCATCAGTTCATCCAGGTCATCCTAAGTTTCTCTGAATTCTTCATATTTATGTGTTATAGTACAACAATTTTCTACTGCATTTATCTGAGAAGCAGTATGGCATAGAAGATAGGAAGCCAGCTGTCAAAGCCAGGAAGACCTGAATTCTAATCCTACTTCAGGCACATACGGACTGTGTGACCCCGGATAACTCAGTTTACTCCTCAGTGATCGAGGCAATAAGACTAGAAGCTGCAGACAGGGCACTGACTTACTTCAGTAGAGGGAGTTTTCTCACCTGGGAGTTCAATATACCATTGAAACCATAAGTCTAGCCCCTAACCCTGTTCTAACTTCATATACCACAGTGGGTGAGCACCTACTTTTCTATCAGTTCTTTACTGCTACAGTAAATACTACTATAAATAATATAATATTATAAATGTTATGGTATATATGAGATCTTTCCCTCTGTCTTTGACAGATGTATGCCGAGTAGTAAAACAGCCCAGTGATCTCTTACCTGCTAAATTGGATTAATAGTCTTTTTTTTTTCCTGTCGTCATCCTTATTGTAGCTATTGGCACAGTGGATAGAGTGTAGGCCTGGAGTCAGGAAGACCTGAGTTCAAATCCAGTCTCAGATACTTCCTAGCAGTGTGACCCTAGGCAAGTCACTGAACCTCTATTTATCTCCATTTTCTCAACTGTAAAATGGGGATAATAACAGCACTTACCTCCCAGGGTTGTTTTGAGGATCAGAGATAATATGGGGGGGGCAGCACTTCGCACAGTCCCTGGAACATAGTCAGTGTTATATAAATGTTTGTTCCTTTCTCCCTGCTCCTCTGCAGCTTTTGACACTAAACTTTGTGCAAAGGTGGGGATTGTTTCATTGTTTGTGCGTGTATCCTCACCAGGGTCTGGTGCATAGTAGATGCTTAAAAAAATATTTTTGATTGATTGCGCATCCCTTTTCCAGGATGCTGTCTCCTCCCTTGGTTTTCATGACACGACTCTCACGTAGTTTTCCCTGTCTTATTGGTCCTTCTCATTCTTCCCTCTGGGGTCATCAACTGTGCCCTCCTAAGTGTGGGAATATCTCCCAGGGCTCTGGTGAGCGCTTTGCTCTTCTGTCATTCTTCTCTTTCTCTTGGTCATCAATTCCCCTGAGTTCAATTATTATCTCTCTGCAAATGACTCCCAAATCTCTATAATGTAGCCCTCCTATCTCCTGAGCTCCAGTGCCATATCACCAACTGCCTGCAGGACGTCTTTACCTGGATACCCCCTTAGGCATCTCAAAATTAGCGTGTCCAAAATTAAACTCATTATCTTTACCCCTCTATCTGCCTTTTCTCCTAACTTGCCTTGCTTATTTCAAGGGCACTACCATACATCCAGTCGCCCAGATTAACAATCTCTCCACCATTCTCGACGCTTCCCTCTTCCTTACCCTGTGGTTAACAAGCTTTGTTGATCCTGCTTCCATTACATGTCTCCCATTAACCTCCTCTCTACTCACAGCCACCACCCTATTTTAGGTGCTTATCAGCTCTTGCCTAGACTCCTGCTATAGCTTCTTCATTTGTCTCTGTTTCTAGTTCTTCCCTTTCCTACACATAGGTACAGACATCATCTTAGAGTCATTTAAAAGTGGAGCAGGCTGTCTCTCTTGGGAGTAGGTTCTCTCATTCACTAAAGCACTTCACGCAAAGGCTGTTGGTTGGTATGATGTAGAGGGGATTTTTGTTTGGGCAAGGGTTGGTCTAGGAAACGATTAAGGTCCCATTCAGCTCTGAGACTCTAAGCTGTGCAGTCCCTACCGGATCTAGCTTCTCTTTATTTTCTTTTCTAGCATTTGACATTAGAAAGTCGTGATGCATTCTGACAGTCAGATCTAATCTCCACAGTGATCTCATAAGGCAAATAAAAAGAGACATCATTAATTCCATTTTAAAGATGGAGAAACTAAGGCAAATAAAGAGACATCATTAATTCCATTTTAAAGATGGAGAAACTAAGGCAAATAAAAAGAGACGTCATTAATTCCATTTTAAAGGTGAAGAAACTAAGGCAAATGAAAAGAGACGTCATTAATTCCATTTTAAAGATGGAGAAACTAAGGTAAATAGAGACATCATTAATTCCATTTTAAAGGTGGAGGAACTGAGACCCAGAAGGAAAATGATCTACCCAGATTCACCTAGCAAGTGGCAGACCTGGAAGTGGAACCCAAGCCTATTGACATCTGCTCCGTACTCTTTCCCCTGTATTCTCCAGTCTCTTAAACTGTTGACACACAGCCAGTGCCTCAGAGTTCCCTTCTCTGTCCTTCCTCTCCCCCCACCCCACCCCTGCCCCCGCCTCCAGCCTGGGTTACCTGGGCAGGTTCCAGTGGTTCCTCTAGGGACGATGGAGTTCAGCAGGGAAGTAGCTCCTGTCACAGTAGACAGCTACCAGCCCTTTTTGTATTCTCTCCCTCTACCCACTGTAGCTCAGAGCTTGAATTATTCAAAGCATGCCCTATTGACAGCTTGATTGAAGTGCCAGTGCTGAGGCAGAGAGGCGACGGGGGAGCTTCTCCCCACGTGCCCTGTGTTCAGGTTTTCTAAACACTATCAAGGAGACAGTTACAGACATTCTTCCCAAGACCAAAAGGCCCTCTGCTGGAACTATATTGTGCCCTCAACAGCAAGCTGGTTTGGAGATGCTTAGCTCTGTGTGCAGCAGTGTCTCTCAACTAGAAAACCCCAGGGGATAGAGATAGAAGCCTACTTAGAATCCTAGCATGTTGGAGCTTGAAGGAGCCTTAGGACACAGAGGGCTACAACATAAAATATCGAATGTTCTCACACACAATGTTAGAGCTGAAAGGGACCTTAGGACATTAAAGGCTGGAACACTGAACACATAGTAAGTTGGAGCTTTTAAGGGAGTCTCATAACAACAGAATGTTACCAGACAGACTATAGAGTGTTAGAACTAGAAGAACATTTAGAATGTGGAATATTGGAAACAATCAATCAGCTAACATTTATTAAGTGCCTACTAGAACATGGATTGTCAGAGCTGGCAAGAAACCTGAGAGGTCATGTGGTCCAATATACCCATTTTGTAGATAAGAAAACTTAAGAACTAGAAAAGGCGAGTAACTTGCTCAGAAGGAATATTAATGATAAAATGACCTTATGACTGTCTATAATTTGGGGAGATTTTTTTCTTTTAGATTGTTCTCAGGGGTTGGTTTTGTTTGGTTCGTTTGTTTGTTTTTCACTTTGGGATTGACTGTATTGTTGCTCCCTTCTCCATTGCTGATTTAAATTTTTTTTTCTTCGTGGCTTATATGAAGGAGCCCAAGTCCAACCTGCCTCCTCTACCCTTATTTCCAAGAGCAAAATTAGCCCAGATAAACCTTCAGGGATTAGGCCATGGATGTTGTTCTTAAACAAGAGCAACAGTTTGCATTTTTGCACTATTTTGTGGTTACAGAACCTTTATGGACATTGTCTCACTGGAGTTTTACAACTATCCTGTGAAGCTGATGGTGTTGTTATCTCCATTTCACAGATAAGGAAAATGAGGTCCAGTGAGAGAAAATTGCTTGCTCAGAGTCACATAACTAATAATGGTAGAGCTGGAAATTGGGAAATTAGATCTCCTGACATTTGGGTCAGGGCTCATTCTATCAACTCTGTGCATCAGTTAAAAGCTTGAGTCTGTGGCGCTGTTGAGGGAGCCTTAGGCTCTTGACTTAGTCTCTCTTTTCCTCTCCTGGGGGAACTTTTATTAAATTACATGTGTCATTATCTCAGCTGTTGTGAGTCTTGTCATTTTATAGTTATTGCTTTTCCTGAAGGCCTCAAAGCAATTCCAGTTGTTTTTTCCCCAGCTCACAGTTACTTATCGCTTTACAATTACCAAGTGCTTTCCATCTATTATCTCATTTAATAATAGCTCACAACACTCCTGTGAAATAGTTAAGGCCGGGGTTATCATCCCCATTTGAAAGATGAGTGAACTGAGGGCCCAGAGAGGTGAACTTTAGCTCAAGGTCACATACAGTTAGTTCTTGAACACACATACCAAGATCCTGACTTCTACCCTAGGGAGACAAAGTGTTATAGTGGAAGGAATGCTAGATTTGATGTCAGAAAATCTGGGATTAAGTCCTTCCCCTCCCACTTGTTAAGTGTATGATGTTGGCCAGTTAATTTCTCCTTTATGAGTGTCGGTTTCTGCATCTGTAAGATAGGAATAACAATATTCACCATAGTGAAGAAAGTGCTTTTTAACATTTAAAATGCTTATGGAAATATGAGTTATTATTGTTATATCATTTTGACCTTCATAGAATCATGGAATATGTGGGCTAGAAGGGACTTTTCAAATCATTGAATTTAACTTCCTTATTTTATTCATAGGATGGAGTTACCTAAACTTATACAGAGCCAGGCCTAGAACCCAAGTCTCCTACCAAATCAAGAGTTCATTTCTTTCCTTTTATAAATTTTCATTTTTTTATTGCTATCTTTTGTTTTTGTATCACCTTATATACCCATCTCCCACCCAAGAAGTTATCCCTTGTAATAAAGAATTAAAAACATTTTTAAGAAGCATATTAGCAAAACTAACCAACACATCAACCAGGTTTGATGGCCCCACCTTTGCATAGTCCCCTACCTTTGCAAAGATTGGTCAAGTTTGGTCATTATAATTATAGCGATTACTTTCAGACTTTGTTGTTGTTCTTTCCATTTAAATTGTTATAGTCATTTCTTCTGTTATTTTTCCAGGTTGCTGACTTCATTGTGCATCAGCTCATATAATTCTTCCCATGCTTCTCTGAATGCTTTACACTGACCATTTCTTATGGTACAAAAATATTCCATTATATTCATGTACTACTCATATTCTCCTGTTCCTAATCTCAATTATATAGTAAATCAGTTCAACTCTACTGTCTCCTCTACTCTCAAATTCTTTACTCCTTTGTTCTCTTGCCTCTCCAAATCCCAAACCCAAATTACTCCCACTGTTTGTCTCATCCACTTACACTCACTTGCTACTAAACAGAACTAGAGGAAGTCTCACAGCCAAGCTGATTGGGTCCACTCACCACTAATTTATGTTAGCTAACCTCAGTCATTCCCTCACTACAGCAAGATAATCCTTTCCTTCTTTTTAATCTTCAGTCTCTTTTGATTTGCTGATTCCTTCTTTCATCCTGCAAACATACTCAAGTCTTTCCCATGCTTAAAAACCACTTACTAGATATTACCATCCACTATAGTTCTGTATCTCTCCTTTCTTTCTCATCTAAACTCCTATAAAAAGCTGTCTCTACTCTTTGCTTTCACTTCCTGTCATTTCATTCTCTTTTCAACCCTTTACAACCTTGTTTCCAACCTCATAACTCAACTGAAACTGCTTTCTCCATAGATACCAGTGATCTCTTCATTGCCAAAAGTGATGGCCTTTTTTTTTATCCTCATCCTTCTTGACTTTTCTGCATCATTTTATAATGTTGACCACCACTCTATACTCCTGAATACTCTCTCTTCCCTGGGTTTTTGTAACATTACTTTCTCTTGGTTCTCCTCCTACCTGTCTGACCGCTCTTTCTCAGTCTTCTGTGTTATTACATGATCTGTGTCATGCCTCCTAAATCTTGGTATAGCTCAATGCTCTGGCATGAGCCTTTTTCTCATTTCTCTTTATACTATCTTGCTTGGTGACCTCATTAATTCTTAAAGGTTTAACCATCATCTCTATGCAGATGATACTTATGACTCTAAGCTCACATCACTAACTACCTATTGGACATTTCAAATTTGGCATCTCATAGACATCTTAAATTCAACATGTCCAAAGCTCAACCCTCTTTTCATTTCCCAGTTTCCATTAAGGGCATACCATCCTTCAAATCTCCCAGGTCTATAACCTTGGTGTTATCCTCGACTCCTCATAATCCCTTGACAAATCTTGCCGTTTACACTTCTACCAAAGTCTCGTAGCCATCTCTGTACTACTCACACAGCTACCATCTTAGTTCAAGCTCTCA
This sequence comes from Phascolarctos cinereus, assembly GCF_003287225.1. Taxonomy (NCBI): domain Eukaryota; kingdom Metazoa; phylum Chordata; class Mammalia; order Diprotodontia; family Phascolarctidae; genus Phascolarctos; species Phascolarctos cinereus. The sequence goes on along the minus strand of NW_027555625.1, from coordinate 303,368,731 downwards.
TCACCTTTCACCAGGATTTTTGCAATGGCCCCCAACTTGTCTCCCTGTCTAAAGTATCTCTTCATCCCAATACATCCTCCACATCACTGTCAAAGTGATCTTCTTTCACCACAGTTCGGAACATTCCATTCCTCTACTTAATAAAATCCAGTGGCTCCTATTGCCTCTAGGATCAAATATAAACTCCTCTAGTTGGCTTTTAAAGCCCTTCACAACCTGGCCCCAAACTGCTTTTCTAGCCTCATCATATATCATTCTGTAATCCTGCACTCTCCAGTGTAGCCAACTGGCATTCTTATTATTCCTCACGTGTGGTGTTCTATCTTCCATCTCCAGGCCTTTGCACTGGCCATCGCCCATGCCTAAAAAGCATGCTATCTTTATCTCCACCTCATAGAAATCCTTAGTTCTAAATCTGTAGAATCAGACTGTGTTCTATCCAAGCTTCTGAAAGAGGGAGAGGCCAAGTGGATTGATATCCCTATTAGTTATTAACTGCTGCCTCTCTCCTACTTCTCTCCTTCCCTCCATATTCATCTCTCTCCCTCTCTTTCCTTACTCCTATGAGAAAGTAAATAGTCTAAGAACCTGGGTTTCTCTGGTATCAACAACAAAATTCACTGCATATCCCCCATTACCACTCCACTGTCTTCCATCCCACTGGCCACAGGAGGGAAAAAAAAAAAGAATGAATCTTTTCTGAGCAAAATGACTTTTTAAAAAATCTGCCAATGCTAAACCCAGGAAATTCCCCCCTTCCCCTATCCTCCCTCTAACTGCCCCCCTCCCCACTCTAAGCCAGAGGGAACATGTGAAATCTATTCATTTAAATTCAATTATTTTTAAGAAGACAGAATAGAATGGAATTGGGTCACTGGGATATATTTGCTGTGCTTAGCTGTTTTCCTCCCAACACCATTGCCCACCGTCTCTCTCCAGGCACTGTGCTGCCAAGCCCATCAATTAATTCCATATCAGTACCTACTCTCTGGGTAAACATGGTACCCAGAGTCACAAGGGGCCTAGTGCTAACTGCCACTGGAGTGAAATCTGTCATTGCCAAAGCCCTATCATCCATCTGGCAGCCAAGAAAGCCTTTTTGACAGCACATTCTGCTGGCAAACATGCAGCCAGTGTGGCCATAGAATGTACCAAGTGAGGCACAGATGGGCTTTTGAGATGTCCACTGACACTGACAAGCCCAATGCTGGAGTCTTAAAGACATCTGGGCATTGTTGCAGAGATGGCAAGTGGTCAGATGTGTTTTTAACATTGTCTTCATGAGACTTAGGGTTGGTATTTTCTTCTTTAGTGTTTAGAAAGTAGTTCTATACAGATGCTAGAGGAGGCCAATCTCGGGAAACAGCTCCAGTGGTTAGTGAAGCACCTGTTTTCTACTGGCACTAACAGCAACAGTAAAATTTTACAGATTATACAATATGAGAATTGGAAGAATTTTAGAACAAAGAATGTGAGAAATAGAACTGAGAATGTTAGAACTGGAAGGGAACTTAGAACATAAAATGTTAGACCTAGAAGGTACCTTGATACATAGAATGTTAGAGATGAAAAAAACCCTTAAAATGTAGACTGGCTGAGCTAGATGGGAGTTGAGATCATGAAACATTAGAGCTAAAGGGCCCATTAGAACATTATTCTTATGTTTAGGACCTTAGCAATCATCTACTTCAGCTCCTTAGGATAGTAGTTCACAATAATTCTTATATTGCTTTATGGTTTACAAAGTACATTCACACTACTCTTGTAAGATAGATATGGCGGGTGTTATTTTCATTTTACAAATGAGCAAACTGAAGCTTAGAATATTAAGTAAATTAATCACAATAGCAGTGCTAATAAGTAGTGGAAGTAGAACTAGAACCCAGGTCTCATGCTTCCCAATCTGACTCTTTCCACTATACCTCCTCTTTGGGTCTTAGTCTTCTTTTTCTAAAATGAGAATTGGCTGTGGTCATGATGGAAATTTCTTGGCTGTCATTTTCCTGATGCCATGAAGCTGGGCATCAGCTGGGGAAAGGTTCCTGGGAAGTCATCAGAAGGATTTTTAAAATGCTTTCTTGATACCAAATGACTGTAAATTAACTCTACCCTCTGCTAAATGATGATAGCTGCCCTGAAATGGAGAAGAAAGTAGAGAAATATGTCTGTCCTTGTCTCACTTTACATCCTGGCTACTATAGTAGCAACTGGCACAGGTTCCTCCCTGCATAGTTACCAAACACATCCAGTTCTCTAACAGGTCAAGGGCTGACCCCCAAAGGGAATGTCTGAGTACTCCTGCCTACAGACTGCTGACTTCACTGCTGCAGGTTCCATTACCTGCTATCAATACTTTTCCTCAGTCATTCATATATTTAAAAGGGCATCTAGTCCAACTACCCCCCCTGTGCAGAAATTCAGTCAATGTTATCTCTGATAAGTGGTCAACCACCTCTGCTTAGACACTTCAAGTGACAAGAGCTCACTCTCTTGCAAGGCAGACCATTTCATTGATGGGCAGCAATGATTGTTAGAAAGTCCTTCTTTATATTGAGCCAAAATTTTCCTTCCAATTGCTCTTCATTGTCTTCAGGCAAAGTAAGTGTAGATTCTTATTCATTTGTTCTAACCACCCTCTCTCTGTTGATTTTTATCCACACACATGTGGGCTAGGGCTGTCCCCACTGATTCTGTTGGTGAAATTCCCATGGGGTTCTTTGAACCTCATTGCTGGGACTTAAGGCAGGGAATAAAGTTATAACTGGCAGTGGTTGTAGAGAAAAGTGTTCTGCAGAGAAAAGAATAGGAAGTAGGTAAGAGAAGTAAAGAAATAACTACAGTAAATCCAATTTCTAAGAAGTAGATTTAATAAGCTTGGATAACTCTCTCCTTCTATCCTTCCCACAACTCTCCATCTGTCATGGTTCCTACTGTGGCTACAGTCAGTCGAACCAGCTCCATGGGAAACACAATCTTGTCCTTCTGAGTGGATAAGTTAATTTAATTCAACAAACATTTATTGGGGAGGGGGAATAATTGTGGGGTAATGGAATGAGCATTTGACCTAAAGTTCAAGACCATTTTTTATTTTCTCTGTATCCCCAGAGTTTTAGTGTGGTACCTAGCACACAGTAAGTGCTTAATAAATACTTGTTAATCTTTGTATCAAATCACTCAGATAAGGGTTTGGTATCTAAAATATATAGATAACCAACTGGAATATTTGATACCGAAAGCCATTCTCTGGTAGATAAATGGTCAAAAGATATGAACTAACCGTTCTAGAAAGAACACTTGCAAACTATTAACAACCATAGGAATGAATGTTACAAATCACTAATGATAAAAGAAATGCAAAATTGAAACTGTAACGTTTTGCTTCACACCCAACAAACTGACCAAGATGACCAATCAATAAACATTTGTTAAGTGCCTACTATGTGCCAGGCAGTCTGTTAAGTGCTGGGAATACAAAAAAGATGCAAAGACAGTTCTTGCGCTCAAGGAGCTTGCAATCTAATGGAGGAGACAGCATGCAAACAAATACATACAAAGCAAGCTATATACAGAATAAGTAAGAAATAATTAAAAGAGGGAAGGCACCAGAATTTAGAAGGATAGGGAAAGACTTCCTGTCAAAGATGGGACAAAGACAGAATTAATTAATGTGGGAATGGTTGTGGAAATATAAGCACGCTATTACATTTTTGGTAGAGCTGTGAATTGGTATGACCATTTTAGCAAGCCATTTGGAATTATGTGCCTTTCTGATCCCCCTCTCCCCAGTTGCTAGTGCCTTCCCCTTTGAGATCACCTTCCATCTATGCTGTATACTTATTATATGCACCTAGTTCCTTTTCATGCTATATCCCCCAACAGAATGTGACCAGAAATCAGGAGACCTTGGTCAGATCCCAGTTCTGCTACTTGATATCTGCTTGGGCATGTCACTTAACATCTGAGACTTTGTTTTCTATCTTTAAAATGGAGATAATCACCCTTGCCTCATTGCGTAGTCATGATGAAAGAATATTATAAACCTTAAATATAATATATAAAATAAGATTTTGGAAGTAGGGTAGGAGGGGGTAGTCAGAGAGGTAATAAACATGGTAGAATTGAAAAAATACTGGGCTTTGAATTAGATCTGGGCTTGATGGTTCTGAAACTTCCTAGCCATGTGAATATGGTCAAATCATTTCCACCTCTCTGAGCTTCAGTTTCATTGGGCACTACAGTATTTACAATAGCTACCTGTCAAAGTTATTGAAGAAAGTTCTTTTTTAATAAACCTTAAATGTGAACTATTATATCATCAGTAAATTCAAGGAGCATGGAAAAATGTACCCATCAGATCTGTGGATAAAGGAAGGGTTTATGACCAAACAAGAGATAGAGATCATGGGAAATGAAATAGATAATTTGGACCACATGAAATTAAAAAGCCTTTTCACAAACAAAATTAATGCAGCCAAAATTGGGAGGAAAACAGGAAACTAAGGGGAGGGTGAAATTTTATATTAAATTTCTTTTATAAGGCTTCATTTCTCAAATATATAAAGAACTGAGCAAAATTTATAGAAATAAGAGCCATTCCTCAGTTGATAAATGGTCAAAGGATATGAACAGACAGTTTTCAGAAGAAACCAATACTATCTATAGTAATGTGAAAAAATGCTCTAAATCAATACAGATTAGAGAAGTGAAAATTAAAACAATTCTCACCTCAAACAATACCATCTCAAACCCATCAGATTGGCTAACATGACAGAAAAGGAGAATCACAAAGGCTGGATGGGATGTGGAAAAATTGGGACATTAATGCACTTTTGATGGAGTTGTGAACTAGTCCAACCATTCTGGAGAAAAATTTGGAAATATGCTTGCCAAAAGAGCTATAAAACTGCATACATACCCTTTGACCCAGAAATACCACAATAAAGTCTATTTCCCAAAGAAATCAAAGAAAAGGACCTATTTCTACAAAACTATAGTGGCTCTTTTTGTGGTGGCAAAGAATCAGAAATCAAGGGGATGCTCATCAATTGGGGAATGGCTAAACAAGTTGTGGTGTGTGACTGTGATGAAATACTATTGTGGTATGAAAAATGACAAGCAGGATGATTTAAGAAAAACTTGGGAAGACTTATCTTCACTGATGTAAAGTGAAGAAAGCAGAACCTGCACAACACTATATACAACACAAGTAGTATAAGGATGATGAATTGTGAAAGGCTTAGCTCCTTTGGTCAAGAAAATGATCCATGAAAATTCCAAAGGCACCATGATGAAAAATGTTATCTATCTCAGGAGAGAGAACCGATTAACTCTGACTGCAGATTGAAGCATACTTTTTAAAAAAAACTTTCTTTTATTTTTCTTGTTTATTTATTTTTGGTCTATGCTTTCTTTTGCAATATGGCTAATGTAGAAATATGTTTTGCATTATTTCACATGTATAATCAATATCAAGTTGCTTACCTTTGGGGGTAGGGGATGGAAAGTGTGGAAAGAATTTGAAACTCAGTTTTTTTAAAGGATCATTAATTTTTTTACATGTAATTGGGAAATATTTAATGAAATAATAAAAACATTTAAAAATGGGTAGCCCTTTCCACAGCTCCACCACTTTTAATGCATTAATATATCTGTTTCCTACAGCCCCACCAGCATTTATTGTTTCCCTTTCTTGTCATCTTTGTCAATGTGAGGGGTGTGAGGTGGAACCTCATAGATGTTTTAGTTTGCATTCTTCTAATTACTAATGATTTGGAGTATTTTTATGTGGCTATTGAGACTTTGATATCTTCCTCAGAAAATTCCTTGTTTGTATCCTTTGACTATGTGTCAATTGGGGAATGGCTCTTAACTCTCATAAAATTCCATCAGTTTTCTGTGTATCTTAGAAATGAGCACTTTATCAGAGAAACTTGCTGCAAAGATTTTTTCTTCTAATCTTAGCTGTATTGGTTTTATTTGTATGGATCTTTTTAATTTTATATAATCAAAATTACCCATTTTACCTTCTGTGATCCCATCCATAGATCTGACAGGTAATTTCCATGCTCCTCTAATTTACTTAGGATGTCACTCCTAATGTCTAAGTCATGTAACCTTTTGAAGCTTCTTTTGGTATGTAGTGTGATCTGTTGGTATATACCTATTTTCTGCCAGACTGCTTCTTGGTTTTCTCTTCAGTTTTTGTCAGATAATCCTTACTGCAATAGCTGTGAGTTATCAAACTTTAGACTGCTGTGCTCATTTGCTTCTTTATATTGTGTATCAGATTTGTTCCATTGATCAGTTGTGTTTCTTAAGCAGTACCAAATCACTTTGATTAATTACTGCTTTGTAGTATAGTTTGAGATCTTTTATTGCTAGGAGGGCTAATAGGAGGTAGGTAGAGCACTGACTGTGGAATCAGGAAGACCTGAGTTCAAATCCGGCCTCAGATACTTACTTGCTGTGTGATCCTGGGCAAGTCACTTCACTTCTGTTTGCTTTAGTACACTGGAAAAGGAAATGGCAAAACACTCCGGTAACCTTGCTAAGAAAACCCCATGGACAGTATCGTCCATGGGGTTGTGAAGAATTGGACACAACCCAACAAGAACAACACTGCTAGGGACTTGTTTTTTTATTTTGCTCTCTTCCCCTGCCCCAACCCCCCTCCTCACATTATTTCCCTTGAGATTCTTGATCTCTTGCTCCTCCACATGAATTTCATTGTTATTTTTTTCTAGCTCTATAATGTAATCCTTTGGTAGTTTGATTGATATGGGACTTTGTAATTGTCTTTTTTTTTAAATCATATCAGCTTGGCCTATCCGTGAGCAATTAATATTTCTTCAATTACTTATATCTGTCTTTATTTGTGTAAAGATGTTTTGTATCTGTATTTATGTAGTTCCTGTGTGTGTCTTGGCAGGTAAATATCTAAGTATTTTATACATTTTGTAGTTGTTTTACGTGGAATTTCTCTTTCCATCTCTTCCTGCTGGGTTTTGTAGGTAATATGCAGAAATACTGATGATTTATGTGGGTTTGTCTTAGCCTACAACTTTGCTGAGGTTGATAATTGTTTAATTTAATTTTTACTTGACTCTCAGGGTTCTCTAAGTCAGAACTTCTTAAACTGTGGGTCGAGACTCCTTATGGACTTGTGTAACTGAATGTAAGGGTTCCTAAAAAATTTGGCAACAATAAAAGGTTTCTGAATGCTCAATGACCAAAAATTAATTCAAAATCAAGCACATAATTAATCCAAGGTGTTTCTGGCAGTGCTTGCCTATGTTGCATCGCACAACTTCACTGCATCCTTGGTTCTGAATACACAACTTGCACACTTTGCACTGCATATGCTGTCACACCATACAGTGCCAATGAGCACTCTCAGAAACACCTCAGTTCAGATTCGAGACTATTGTATATTATGAATTGTACTGTTTTTACTGTAAATACAAAATTGTTAAATGAATTTTGGCGTGGGATTAGAATGGAATTTCCAACAATTTCTGAAATGGCCCTAAATATACTTCTGCCATTTGGTACTACATACTCATGCAAAGTGGCGTTCTGGGCATTGACGATTATAAAATCAAAATATTGATCAATTCTGAAAATCATTGAAGATACTCTAGATCCTGCAGTATCAAATATTTCACCAAGATTTAATTCTTTATGTAAAAATAAATAAGCATATCCATTTCATTAGTATGTAAATTTGCTTTCATCTTTAATAAATGGTAAAAGTATATAAAATAAAAATTTTTTATGATTTATTATCAGCAAATGCTTGATTTGCATACCTATTTTATATACCCATATGCCTGGGATCACATAAAAATTTCTTGGGCAAAAAGGGGTCGAGAGTGGAAAAAGTGTAAGAAGCCCTGCTCTAAGTTAAACCATCTGGTGGAAAAAAAGGTTAATTTTGTTTTCTCTTTGCCTGTTCTTATCAGGCAGAATTTGAACTCAGGTCTTTCCCCCCCCTCTAAGTCCAATTCTCTATTGACTGCATCACCTCATTCCCTCTTGTACTGGGTGATATATTTCAAGTTTCTTTCCATTTTGTGATTCTGGGATCCAAGTTTGACTCCTGACTCTAATGGTATATAACCTTGGCAAGTCAGTTAAAACCTCCTTAAGCCCCAGCTTCCTTCTCTGTAAAACAGGAATAATAATCCCTGTACTCCCCACCTCATCGTGCTGCTGTGAGGAAATAGCTACGTAAGCTGGAAAGCATTGTAGAAATGAGAACTGTTGCTCATTTTGCCACTATGGGTAAGGCCATGTTGCTGGGCTTGGCCCATCAGGATGCAAAGATGAATAAGATGTTGTTTCTGCCCTCATGGACCTTAGAGACTCATTGGGAAAATAATACAGTAACACACACAAAAAAATCCTCTGGCTACTTGTCAGTGTCACAGTAGTACAATTTCATTGGGGGAGACAATACAGAAGCACTGCAAAGTTTAAAGCAACAATAAAAGAAGTATATAAAATTTCAATATGACAAAGTTCAGAAAGATGTCATAATGCAATATGGTGTCTGTTTAGTTGTCAAATACATAATAAAAGCAATAAACTACATGACACTTAAGAGAAGGTAGAGATAATTATTACTCCAAACTGTGGTCACAGAAGAGTTTACAGAGGGGGCTAGATTTAAGGGGTCTAATGCTTCTGTTCAGTTGTTTCAGTCAAGTCTGATTCTTCATGACCCCCTTTGGGGTTTTCTTGGAAAAGATACTAGAGTGGTTTGCCATTTCCTTCTCCAGGTCATTTTACAGATAAGGAAACTGAGGCACACAGGGTTAAATGACTTGCCCCAGGTTCATACAGTTAGTAAGCATATAAGGTCTGATTTGAACGCAGGTCCTTCTGTCTCTAGGGCCAGTGCTCAATCCACTGAGCCACCTAACTGTCCCAAGGGGTCTTATAGAACATATATTTAGAGCTATCAGGATCCTTAGAAATGAATCCAATTTCTTTGTACAGATATGGAAACTAAGGGAAAGTGATTTGCACAGTTAATCCTTACACAGATAGTAAAGAGAAGAGCTGTGAATCCAGCCTAGGTCTTTACACTCCTGAGGAGTCTTTTTTTTTCCCACTACACCACTACTTACCCCTTTTTCAGTGTTGTAAATGTCCCATCTGTCTTAGACTTACCATAAACTGAAAGCCCTTAGGATTTCTTCCAAACAGCCTAGCCCAGGGCGGATCACTAATAAGGAAGGTGCCTTTAAATTTTTTAAGAATAGACTTGCCACTTGCAAGTGAGAAATTGTTGCTAATTCAGGATAACTCGAGTTGCTCACACAAGGATACATATCAGTTGGTGAATTGCCAAACTTATGCCCCAAGGGGGTCAAATACAGAAAAGCACTATATTCACAAAAATATACATAGTAGCACATTTTGTGGCTGCAAAGAACTGGAAACAGTCTGGGTAATTTGCGGTTGGGGAATGGTTAAATAAGTTGTGGTGCATGTTTTTATTGGATTATCACTGCACAATAAGAAAGGATGAACATGAATTCAGAGAAGCATGGAAAGATTTATATGAACAGGTATGTCGGACAGAGCTGGAAAACCAGGAAAGCAATGTTCATAATGGCTACAACAATGTAAATGGAAAGAACATCTAGCAGAAACTAAACAAAATTGAACACTAATTATCATAACCAAAGTATTGCATATATTATCAGATTTGGTTGATATGTTGGTTGGTTTTTCTGAACTCTTCCTACCCACTCACCCCCTTTTTTTAATGCTTTGTTACAAGGGGTGGCTTACTGGGGAGGAGTGGGAAAGAGGGATGTCTTTGGAAATAAAGGCAAAGTAAAAACAATATATCAACAAAAATTCTAATAAAACAGCAATTGGTCAAAATAGATATTTGGGAAATGGATCAAACTGTGAGTCTTCAAATTTGTATGAGAGAGTTGACAGGTTGGGGAAATAGGGGAACAGGATTCTGTACCTGGGGAGTCAGAAGACCTGAGTTCTATGTTCCACACTTGATACCTATATGATGGACAAGTTATTTCACCTCTTGACCTAAGTTTCCTCACTTGTAAAATAACTAAATGATCTCAAAAATTGTGTTTAGCTCTGATATTCAGTATTTTAATATCCCTTCCAGCTCTAACACTCTTCATTCTAACATCCCTTCCAGCTCTAGGATAAAAAGGAAGTGTTATAACAGTTTCTCTGGATTCCCTACTAAACATATTTTTGGAGGGGGGGAAGGATTAGAGGAGGTGGGTGGAAATAGCAGTATGCTATTAGCTGTTGCCCTACATGCCTTGGGAGGCAGGAAAGATTGTTAAGCTTCCATCTGCCAGAGATATTGGGAGGTGGGAGGAAGACTCCTTCAGGAATGGGTCTGCATGGCCACACCAAATGTTTCTCACCCTCTCTCCCATTTGGAAGTTTTATTAAGATGTTAGATAAACAGAGAGGAAAGCTGCAAAGGAAAACATTGACTCAGAAGGAAAGGGACCAGCAGGGTTCTGAGCTAAGAGCTAGTTTGCTCCAGATGTATGCAGATGTGCCAGTGTGACCTTTTAATTATAGATTTCTTTAAAGGGGGGAGGGGGAGAGCCTTGGTTAAGGCTGCATTTCCAGTCTTTGGACTTCAATAATATTGCTTCATGGAGTAGCCAAGGCAGGTCCCCTAGGTACATGTGGCTCAGGTAGTTTGGGTCAGGAGGAGGGCAGGTGTATGGGCAACTGGGGGGGAGGGTGACCCATGGTACAAATTAAGTTACAAGCATCCAAGAGGTTGAATGTCTGTATATACACATCCCACAGCTGCAGCTGCCCCAAACATCCCACTCTTCCCTGGGCCTTCATGGTGGTGGCAAGAAAAACCAGGAATGTACTGGTGTCAACAATACTATGGTAGGGAGTATGTGGGAGTGGAAAGAAATCCTGGCCTGGGTTCCAAATCCAGATCTGCCATCAGCTCACTGTGGTTCATTGGGCAACTCATTCTACCCTCCTCCTCCTCACCCCAAACCTCAATTTCATCTGTTAGATGAGATTTGACTAGAATCATGAGGTATTCTTGACCTTTTTGTGTGTGTGTCATGGTTCCCTGTGGTAGTCTGATGAAGCCTATGGACCCTTTCTCAAAATGTTTTAAAAAGCATATTAGGATTACAAAAGAATTCAATGATGTTGAAATCAGGTTATAGCAATATATTCTTTTTAAAACGTTCACAGATCCTAGGTTAAGAAGGGGGGGGCGGGGTGGGGAGGGGGAAGGGGCGTGTCACTAAATGGATGGTCACCAAGTTTTGTGTACCAACATTGTGTGTTCTAAGGTGATGTAATGAAAAGAGAGCTGTGTGAACTTGGGGAACTAGCTTCAAGTTTTTCCTCGGAGCTATCTTTAAAGTTCTATGGGTCGAATCCCTGTCTCTCTGAGCTTGTTTTTCCTCACTGAAAAAAGAACAATAATCCGTGCACACCCCCTTATCGGGGTTGTTGTGTGGAAAGCCCTTTGTAAACATTACAGTACTATAGAAATGTAAATTGTTGCCATTGTTTAAGGTTTCCTTCCAGCTCTTGTGTTCTTTGTTCTAAGTTTCTGTGACTCCTATCTGAACTTGAATTTGATTCTTAGGCCTAGCATTCTAGTGATTGTGAGAAGCCAGAGATTTTCGTCGGGGAGAAGGCTGGCTGACCCAGGGTTTAAACTGGAAGACCTGGATTTGCCAGGAGGCAAATTCAAATCCTTGAATTATTCCTTTGGGTTTGCGTTTGGGTGGGTGGCAGTCTTCTTTGGGAACTGGGTTTGTTTGGGACTCCCAGCCCTGCCCCGCCCCCGTGCGCGCTCCCGCGGCTGAGGAGGCCGGCCCGGCCTCTGGGGCTGCCTGTCAGGAGCGCGCATAGCCCAGGTAGGGCCTGAGCCCCGGCAGCTGGCCCGACTTTGGAGCTGCACCGCTGCAGAGAGCGGAGCGGGTGGTGGGGGCCCGGGCGCCGGCCTCGGCATGGGCGCGTCGCTGGCTGGTCCGGCCCTTTCTCCGAGGCCTGGATCTGGGAGCCTGGTGAGTGGCTAGGGTTGTGGGATCGCTCACCACCTTCTCCCGCCACCCGGGGGTCTGGAAGGAGGGGCAGGGCAGGGCGGGGCTGGGAGAGGAGACCGCCTGGTTTTACTGCGGTCCAGCTAAAGAAAATTACCCCTTGTTTCCACTAAGTTTGGACCAGGTCTCCAAGGAGTCCTCGGAGCCCCGCGGTGGGAAGACTGGATCAGATCAAACCGGACTGCGGGAGTCCGGGCAGGCTGCCTGGAGGCCGGGCAGTTGTGGCTGTTCTCTTAGCAAGAACCGGTTTCCGTTGGGGAAGGAGGGCGGCTGCCACCGAAATATGTCTGGGTTTGGGCAATTGGCAGGAGGTTGCGGTATAAGGGACTTCAGCTGTGCGTGCTGCCCCCCAGCCCTTCCATCCCTGGGTGTGGAAGTATGCTCCGTTTCGTTCGTAATTGTTCCATTCTCTTGGACTCCCCGAGCATTCTATTCACTTCATTTCAACCGCAGCCCATCCTCCTGCCTTTCATCTGGTGCGATTCGCTTTTCTCTAGACCCCAGAAATGCTCTATTCAGATGAACCCCGGGGGGTATTTGCTTCCTCAGAACCCGAAGGTTTCCCCAGCTTCTGTGCCCCTGAAGGGCTAGAAGGCGGAAGTGGTGATTACAGATAGAATACCAGCTCTGGAATGTCACTCTCCACTCCCACCCTTGTGGAGGCAAGTTAGGGGACCTGCCTGATGTTCCAGCTACCCCTGGGAGGGAGAGAGGGAGAGCACCCTTCAGACTGTGCATCAGGAATTGGAAAGAGGTTGGGGGTTGGGAAGAGATGGCTGAAGGCAGATGGAAGAAAGGGAAAGCAAGGTTGACTTGTTGAAGCAGTCTAATGATGGAAAACTGTCAGGAGAAGTCAGCGTAGGCTCAGCCATTACTGGTTATGTTGTCTTGAACTGGTCGTTTAACCTCTCTGGTCTTCTGTTTCTTTATCTGGCTAAGATTCCTTGACTATCCGTGTTTTAAGGTCCTTTTCAGGCCTAGCGTTCCACATACTAGGTAGGTTTCACTTTTAGCATTCTAATGTTCCATGGTATCTTCTAACATTCTTTGATCCTAACGTGAGGATCTTGTGCTACAAGATCCCTAAGACCCCCCACCCCTACCCCCCAAAAAAAGAACAGATGGGAAAAGAAAGAAAGAAAAGAGCTAGCAGCATTCGAAACTCTGGTAGAACTGCAAGAGAAATATGGGGGTGGGAGGATTTTATCTCCTGCTATTTCTTTGTAATAGAGATAACATGATTGAAACTAGGGTCAAGGCTAGTTCTGGCTAGAGCTAGCTCTTTGAGGCTCCCTCAGGCTGGAAATCTGGTGAGAGGTGAGCAGGAATTTGGGATCTCCAGAGTTTTGCATAGTGGAAGGAAAGAGCACTTGACTGGGAATCGGGAGACCTGAGTTCCAATCAAGTTATGCCGCTTTGTTGTAGGAAGGGCCCCGAGCAAGTTTCTTTGCCCCTTGTGGACCTAGTTCAAGTTCTGCCTCAGGTAACCTGTGTGACCCTGGGCTAATCACTTGAATTCTTAGTGCTTGTTTCCTCATCTGTAAAATGAGGATGATAATAATAGCTAGTGCTTCACCAGGTTTTTGTGTGAATCAATTGAATTAACTTGTTATCATAGATAAAGTGCTTAACAAATGTTAAAGCCTGTCATCATCATCCTCATTGTCGTCAGGAAAGTGAAGAGGCTGGATTTGGTGATCACTAACATTACTTCTGAGCTGAGAATAATAGAACCTAAGACCAGAAGGAAGTTCAAAAACCCCCAGTAAATCACCCATATTAATATACCCCTCCCTAAGTCACTGAACGCCTTTAGAGAGAAAAGATTATTTGTGATAGATTCAGTCCGGAGTACTAAAGAATCGAGTGCTATGTCAGTTTTCAAGGAGTGGGGGTGTAGAGGGGACAAATGACACTAAATGGTTTTTTAAAAGTCCATCTGTTTCTACTGATTTTTCCTTCTTTCCCTCTCAGGATGTCCTGAGTGTATTACCTGTGCTGGGGGCCTTTGTAATTTTTCACTCATTTCCAGTTGTGACTTAGGAATCTTTTAACGTTCTCATGGCCATGTAGTGGGAGAGTTTTGTTTATTTGTTTTATTGTTGTTTTTTAAGCATGTGAACATCATTCAAATGAAGTTTTTACAGAAAGCAGAACAACCTGTGCCACTTGCTAGTTCTGAACCTAACCAAGGGTAACACGCTTTTTGAAGGATGTTGTATGGTCTTTGAGGAATAAGGGGGCAGAGATGAGAGCAAGAGCATATCATGACTTATAAATGGTCCTGTTGGCTTGCCTTGAATTGTTTAGTGAGGAGAGTATCAAAAGTGGTATAGTGGACTAAGAATCAAAAAGCCCAGGTTCTGGTTCTACGATAGATTCCTTTTGACCCTTTGTACTCTGGGCCACAGTTTCTTTCTTCATAAAGTCCAGGAATTGGATGTTGATAGCCCCCATGTAACTTCAAATCTAGGATCCTATGATGATCCTGTTTTCTAAATTTCCTTCTAACTCTAAAAGATAGCTTCCAGCTCTGTAATTCAGTAATTTTTTATAAAGTCACTTTACATTTTCTTCACCTGCAAAATTGAGTTAACATCTTGCCCTGACAGAAGCAACAAAACTTTGTAAGTACATAGATGAAAAAGAGCAAAATAAGGAGTTACAATTAAAGTTATTTTTCCTTTTATCAAAATGTTAAACTATCGAAGTTTATGATTTTTTTTCTGATTTTGTACCTCATTTTGTTTGATTTTTACATTTGTCAAAAATGCTTATAATGGAATCATTTTTGAAAATAATAATATCTGCCCTGACCAACTCCCAGGTTTATTGTCAGGAGCCCATGAGATCATGGAGGGAAGCAACATGATATATAGGGAAATAGTACTGAGCTAAGTGTTAGGGAACCTGTATTCTAACCCTGATTTTGGCACTTGACTTCTAGTGTGACCTTGGATAAGTCCCTTCCTCAATCCAGGCCTCAGTTTTCTGGTCATTTGAAAATTGAAAGGTCTAGATGACATGTTATTTTTTTAAGTCCCTTTCAGCTCTAGTAGTTTCATCTGTGAACACCTTCTAGAAAGATTTGTGCTAGCAAAAGCTGAAGGAGGGAGGAAGAAGGCGGGGGAGGGTCACTTCTTGCCTGTACTTTAATTTGTTCCTATTACCACGCAACTTCGAATGGTTCATTTCCAGGGGTCTAGGTGGTAATTAATGTCCTCAAGAGTAAATTGATTTGACAGCTGGTTGTAGCATCTTGTGCCCAAAGATTTTTTTTTCCCACTGAATGCTGCTCTCTCCCAAACACATGAATTATTCTGTGACCAGCTAGAACAAGGTAGCAGTGTTTGGTGGGTGAGGGAAACTAGCAAGGAGATTGTGAAAAATTAAATGGGGGGGGCGCGCGGCAGCCTTGGACTTGGGGATCAGGTTCAAGAGTTCAAAAGTGCTGGATTCTTTCTTCTTGTCTTGCTTTGCCACTAATTACCTTTCGTTGGGAAGTGACTTTGACTAAGTCACTTGTCTTCATTTGACTTCAGTTTCTTCATATGTAAATGATGGAATTGAACTGTATTATCATCTTAAGTCCATTCCAACCCTTCTGTACCATTCTTGAACATTGCTTATCATTGGTCTGTTGTTCCTTCCAGCTCGTAACATATTCCATGTGCTGTATTCTAGCATTTTGTGTTCCCAGATTCCTTCAGCTCTGACATTCTAGGATTCTTAAACCATGTCCTATCGATCCTTGTTCCCCCTCCTTTCCAGATAGCACATAAGAAGTGCTTGCTGTATTTTAAAATTAATAAATTTTCCTTTTGGTTGTCATTATGCTTAGTCTGCCCAGAATCCCACACCTAAAGCCTTTTTTATTTTTTGGTATTCTTTTTGACTTTCCCAGTTGCCAATTCTCAGTGACAGATTTAATAATCTGAGCCTGTCTCTTGTGTTTAGTATTGCAGGAGTGAAAGTTTACTCCTAAAACGTTATCGATTGAGTTACTAATAAAAGTGCAAGGTGGGGAGGGGGTGGATTGGAGCCAGGACTTTTTTTCCTCCGGGACTGAGAACATCAAAGTCCTATGGCTGATTTGGTTTTGCTTCTTCCTGATGCAGGTAGATTTTTCTGGTTATATAAGTGCCACTCCCTTCAGGAAGCCTTATACTTAGAGTCTGTGCCACTTAGATCAACACTTGATTCAATATAAAGACTCAGTGTGGTACTAGATTTGGAGTTAGGATTATCCAAGTGATGAGAATTTATTAAGTTCTTACTGTATGCCAGTCACTGTACCTGGTGCAGAGGTTATAAAGACAAAAATCAGCCCTTGCGGTCTGTGTGAAAAACATCACATACACTTAGAGGTAAATACAAAATATAGACAAAGTAAATACAAGGTAATTTGAGAGGAGAGGAGGGGACAACAGCTGGGGGATTAGATTAAAGGTTGTAGAAGACTTGGGTACACTGGCTATACCAATTACTTGCTTTATGATTTTGAGTCCAAGGCATTTTTCTCTCAGGGCCTTAATTTCTCTAATCTGTAAAATTAGGAATTAGGGCTGGATAATCTCAAAAGTCTCTCCAAGCTATAGATTATCTTAATTTTGACTATTAAGATCTGAGTGTTTTTCAAAGGATCTTGACAGGGTGGGTGCTTATTTGGGGTCAAGCGGCCAGCAAGAAAGGCTTCTCTTGGCCACAGGATTCTTCCCCTCTGTTTTTCATTCTCAGGTTACTGTGGCCCCATCCATGCTGTCCCTGGGCATCTTCTTGGGAAGGACAGGTCCTGGGTCCCGGCGGGCTAGCCCTAGTAGAAGAAAAGAGGAGTTAGTGCTTGCTGGGTTTCTTGCCTGGGCTTGCCATTTCTGATGGGAGGAGCAGGGAGACCAGGCCTGGCTTTTCTCTATGATTTCTCTGTCTCTGTTCATTTCCCTCTCCTTCCCTCTTTGACTGTCCCTTCACTACATCCAATGTATCTGTCTATGTCTGACTGTCTCAGATATTTCTTTCCCTTGGTGTTTCTGACTGCCAGCTTTTGTCTTTTCCTATCTCTGAATGTCTCTTCATTTCTCTGAGTATTTTCGCCTTTTTCTGTTCCTGTGTCCCTATGTGACTGAGTCTAACACCCATAAAAATTAGCTTCCCAGAGAGCTGAGTTTACTCAGAGGATCATAGCCTAATCTTTCCATAAAGATTAGAAAAAGCACAGGATTGCATTTGTTTCTGAAGGCTTTCCCATGCACTCCACCACACCTGCCCTCAGGACCACTGTCTTGTCAGAAGACTGGGACAGTCAGATATTTTGGCCCCCTACTTCAACCCCTCATCCCAGTCCTCTTTATCTTCTAAATTTCTCCAAATTTCTGAGGTTAGTATTGGGTTCTGTCACAAATTTAGGGTTAGAGGTCCTTGGAGGAAAGGTTGCTCATGTCTAGAGGAATTAAGAAAGACAAAGATGTTCAAAGCTAGAAGAGAACACAGAAGTTGTCTAGCAATCTCTGTCTCTCTGCTTCTCTCTGTCTCTCTCAATCTGTGAGACAGAGAGACAGACAGACACACACACACACACACACACACACACACACACCCCGCCCACCCTGAGGGGCAAGATGACTTTAAATCCCAGAGTTACAGAAGACCTCAAAAATCATGTACTTAAACACACTGTTCCCATCTATAACATGCCTGAAAAGTGTTCAGCCACCAAATTGTACTAGATTTGGAGTCAAGACCATAAAAACTCACTTTAGACACTTTTGTAACTATGTGACCCTGGACAAGTCACTTAACCTTTTTGTGCCTAAGCTTCCTCATCTGGAAAATCAGAAAATTGGACATGATGGCTTCTTCGGTCTCTTGTAGTTCCAAATTTATAATCCCGTGAAGATGTTCAGTAACAGAAAAATCATTTCTTCCCGGGGCAATACCTTTCGTTTTTTGATGTCTCTGTTGCAAGTTGTATTGAACTTTGGTATGCCTTTTTGCTGGTTCCATCTATTATTCCCAATTCTGCCTAAACAAAATAAGTCTAAAACCTCATTCTTTATACTTGACATACTTGAAAACATTATCATGTCCCTCACTACCCTCTAAGTCTTCTCTTCTCCGGTTCTGTGCGTCCCCCCTTCTTTCTGCTGATACTCATATTTCCAGTCACCCACCTCTTGGCACACTCTAGTTTGCATGCTTTTCTTAAAATGTGGCATCCAGAACTGAATACAGTTTTCCAAATGTGGTTTGACCAGGACAGAACACACCTTCTATGTTCTGAATACTAGCTGTCTCCTAATGCAGCTTAAGAGTAGAATAATATTTGTAGCTGCCAAGTCACTTGCCCAAGATAAAACATATAATAATTGGCAGAAGTAGGACTCTAACCTATGTCCTTGGACTCAAAATCTAAAGCTTGGCTTCTTTCCACTGCAATAGACAGTGCTTACTGGGTTGAGCTGTGGTTATTTCTGACAGAGGCTTAAGCATGGGTCCCAGGGAAGGCAAAGATCATCTTCAGGGCTGAGAGCCTTTGTCAAAACTCCGCACTAGAAGCTGTCTTTCCCTCCATGCTCCCCTTTTAGTGCTCCACTACTCAAGCACTAAGGGTTCAAATGTGACTCAGAAACTCAGTGGTCTGCCAGCATCAAGTCTCTTGAGACAAAGCCACCCCTTGACTTAGATTGAGACAGCACAGGACAGTCCTGTATCCTCAGTCTGAATGATGGGCACCCTATATGCTAAAAGTCCGTTGAGTTCTGTTTGCCCACTCCAAAGGGGAATGGGTCACTGGCTTGGTAATGCCTAACCCACAGCCTTATCTAATTCATCAAGGCCTTCTGCTGGGAAAGGAAAAAGCTAGCTTAGGGCCAGGAAGTAGGTAGGACTGTTTTTGCTTGGAGAGAGGTGGGGCTCAGGAACAGGTGTGGTAAGAGATGGGCTCACAGAGAGTCAGAGTTGGGGTTGGGGGACAAAGGGATGGTAAATAAGGAGGGCCTCCATAGAAAAATTCAGATCATCAAAATCTAAACTGTCAAAACTGGAGGGGAGCTCACAACAGAGACTGTTAGGATTGGAAGATCTCTTAGAGAGTCTTTAGTTTTATGTCTCATCTCCCCCACTTTTTTTAAACAGATGAAGAAACTGAGGCCCAGGGAGATTAAATATTTTGTTCAAGGTCATCCAAGTTAGTGGCAGGGTCAAAGACTAGAACCCAAGTCTACAATACTGTCCTATATCCTTCCTAGGATCATTAATTTAGGGCTAGAAAAGATATTGGTCATCTAGTCAGGTGGGAGGGCAGCTAGGTGGCTCTAGGCTCTAGATAGAGCACCAGGCTTGCAGAAAATCCCAGTTGGGTCACAAAGAGTTGGACGTAACTGAAAAAAATGACTCAATACAGCCAGGTGGGAAGAGGGCATTGGGGGAGGAAGGAAGAGAAAACAGAGTTTTTGTACATGAGTAACTAAGAGGATGATGGAATCATGAACAGAAATGGGGATGTTGAAAGGCAGGGCAGGCCTAGGGGTAAAGGCTAGTAGGTCATCCAGATGGAGGTGTTCAGAGACATTCAGAGTTGGAATACTGGAGCTCAGAGGCAATATTTGGTTTGGATATATAGCCATGGGAGTCATCTGTCTAGAGGTTATCATAGAACCCTAGGGAACAGGTCATAGGGCCTAGGGAGAGAATGTAAAAAGAGGAGGGCTAGGTCAGAGCTTATGTAGGAAGTGAAAGGAGAAAGGATGAATCATCAAAGGAGACCACTGATAGGTCACTGGCAGCTTTTGAGAGAGCCCTTTCAGGTTAGTGATGGGGTCAGAAACCAGACTGCAAAGGGTTGAAGAGAATGAAGGACACTACTTTCAAAAACAGGCACTCCCCTTAAGCTGGCATGCAATCCCCCTCTCCAATAATTACACCCATATTTCTGATTTTTAAGAGGCTGATTCTTCCCCAGATTGAGGCATTTCTTCATTTATTTCAGATGGGAGAGCCTGTTGCTTCCTCTGCACTCAGCTGGCCCAGTCACAGCCCTTTCCTGTCTGAGTTGTAAACAAGATATATGGGGCTAGGCTGGGAGTTAGGCCTGTAGCCTTTACCAGCTCTCAGAGAGCCTGAGATAGGTGAAGTCTCCCAAATCCTGGCTTATGCAGCTAAGGAAATTTCTGAGGAGAGCAATATTGGGATGAGAGAGTTGAGGGACTTGCCTGAGATACAGAATGGCATGATAGGAGGGATACTGGGTGTCAGAATCAAGGGACTTAGGGGTGAGCTCTACGTACCACTTTGCATGTGTGATGGTTGGTGAGAAAGGCATTTCTCTTTGGGCTCCAGTTTCCTTCTCTATAAACATGTAGAGGTTGGACTAAATGGTCTTTAAGGTCCTCTCCTTTCCAGCTGCAATATTTTAGGATTCTAAAAGTACTTATAGTTAAGAGAAATGAGACTCCCAGCCCTCTCTTGACTGGTATTTGTAATTCAAGACTTCTCTTCCTTCCCTCCTGAATATGGTGATTGCCTTGGGCCCTGAGCTGCTTCTGGAATCTGGAGAGAAAAGGAAGGGAGGACTGACCAAAAACTTTCTATGGCTTCCTATACCTACTATTGCCTTTGAGATTAGCTGCAAACTCCTCAGCACGGCATTTAAGGTTCTTCACAATCTGAACTCATTGACCTTTCCAGACTTAGTTGACATAAGTCCCTTCCATGGATCCGGTGTTCTGGCCAGAGCAAGCACTGGTTAGGTGGGTCCTGCACCCAGACACTTACTGCTCCCCCAGGGGAGCCAGGAGAGGAGTACTTTTCAGCTGCTACCAGACTAGCTCATTCCCTCAGGCTGCGAAGTCCAGGACACATTGACCTTTCTTCCTTTCCTTGGACCACCGTCCACCTTAGATGGGGTGGATTCACACATCCTTTACCCTGGGGACTCTTACCATATGGGACACATGGGATCAGCAGGGACACCAGTGGGAAGCTCAGCGGCAAAGCATACACTGGTTTATGCCATCTCAGTTTCTGCCTTCCTCTGACTTCTGTTCCTGATTGTTAAAACCTCCTACTATGTGTTGGGCCCTTTGCTTAGTGTTGGGGATACAAAGACCAAAAAAAAAAGTTCTTGCCCTCAAGGAGCTTACACATTCTGTAGAGGAGAAACAACAAAAGCACCAGAACATAAAATATATACAAAGAATATAAAAAGCAGCTTCTGGGAGCTTTATATATGAGCTGGGTTAGGACAACTAGAGAGCCCTCTGGTCCTACCTCTGTTGTGATGAAGTGTAAAAATCTTTAGATTTAGAGTCCAAGAACCTGAGTTCTAATTCCTCTTTCTGCCTTTTGTGTGACCAAATCACAGTCTGGATTTGAGTGAATTGCCTGTTAAGTTATATTTCCTAGGCATGTTTAATTGAAATACAACAAATGTACAGTGCTTTGTGGAGTTTGAAGTGCTATATAAATGCTCGCTATTTATCATCATCATCATTATTGAATTCAGTTCAAATGAGTTGAATTATGAGTTGGTGACAATAGGCAAAACCCTAGATATAAACACTTCCACAGTAAGTGATCTGGAGATGACAGGAAGACCCTGGCTGAGAAATTGATTCAATCAGTTGTTTGATGATGTTTGGACTATAGATTGAACTTTCAGAGGGTTAATTCTGTCCTCGAAAGCTGCTAAACCTTTACATTAGGGCGGGGTGGGGAGGAACCCAGAGGCCTTGAGACCACTTGTGGCCCTCTGGGTCTTTAAGTGCAGCCCATTCACTGAATCCAAACTTCACAGAACAAATCCCCTAGATTAAAAGTGTTTGCTCTGTAAAACTTGGACTTAGTTAAAGGCAGCACCCAAGGACCTAGAAGGTTCCCCACCCCTGAATTAGGGTATGTTACAACCAGGAGATGGTTGAACCCAGGAGACCTTCCTAGTTATTACTCCTAATTTAAATATACTCATAATCCTCTTATAGTAGAAAATAGTATAGTAGAAAAATAGCTGCATTTTGGTGTTAAGAGATCTGGGTTTGAAACTAAGTAGCTGTGTGACCTTGGGCACAAGCCTGCCTATCTTTTGATGGCTCACTTTTCTCATCAGTAACAGGTATATGGTAATCTGTTCTACTTACCCCAAAAAGTTGTTTTTATGAAAGTGTTTTTTGTAAACCTTAAAGTTTTGGAGAAATAGAGGTGTTGGTGATAATGATAATAGTAGTTGGGTGTTTTTCCCATGGCCTTCTGACGTTATTGACAAATGCAAAACCAGACCAGAACATTTTCAAAAACTTTTAGAAACATAAAATTCCACCGGATATGTAAACAGAGTTTGAAGGCAATTGCCACCCCGAACTGAATGTTGTTACTAGCCATGCATTGTCAGCCAGCCCAGAAAGGCTTAACACTTAACACTTAACACAAGCCTTTGACTTTTAAAAAAGGGCCACAAAGTTTGTTAGGTCCTGGCCCAGCTCCTCTGAGGACTAGGGAACTTTTCTCTGATAACCCATATTAACTACCTATGTAGCCCGCAGTTGTCACTGTGTCCAGAGAAAAGCCTTGGACGTTTTCACTGAGGTGATTGAGCTGGCACTTAGACCTAGCCATCCTGTGGGGTTTGGGGGCAGTGTGGACCATGAGGAAACAGCCAGAGTGCAGGCCAGAGGGGAAGGTGTTGCGTTTGAAGTCAAAATGCCCAGTCCCTTCTGTAGTATACTTGCTGTGTGACTCCATACGAGCTGGGCTGCAGCTTCATTTCTTCTCCTTGCTCTTCCTTTTGCCCTCTTCTCCCTAATCTCTCTCCTCCTCTTAGTTCACAGAATCACAGAATGTGAGAGTTGGAAGGGACCTCAGTGACCATCTAATCCAACCCCTTACACAAAAGGCATCTTTCCTCTAGCATACCCAGTGAGCAATCATCCAGACCACAGTGGAAGACTTCCCAGGCAGCCCACTCCATTTTTGGACAACTCTAGTTGTTTGGTGTCTTCCTGATACCAATGATGCCCCCTTTTGATTGCCACCCTATACTCTCAGCTATCATGTCCTTCCCAAGTCTCTTTAGGCTCCCCTTCTTCCCCCCACCTCTGCTGTTTTCTTTTATGTTGTCTTTTCCCATTAGATTGGATGCTCTTTGAGGCCAGGGACTCTTTGTTTTTATTTATACTTGTGTCCCCAGGTTTAGCATAGTGCCTAGCATGTCAGTAGATGCTCAGTAAATAATTATTGACTATTATTGACTAGACACACACAGTAGCTTCAGATAATCCATGTATAACACAGACTTGAGGTTTCTCTGCCCTTCTTTGCATGTTTTTCTTTTTCTGGTGCTTCTTTCTTCTCCTAGTCCTTCCCTTCTTCATCTCTTTCTCCCTTTCTCCGATTTGTTTTCTCTCCTTTCTTCTTATCTCAGCTGTCATACCTTCCTTCTTCTAATCTCTTCCTCTTCCTTGTTTTTTTTTCCTCCAGAATCCCCCCCCCCTGCCCCTCACATTATACACATCCCCTAACTCTATCCCTTCCCTCTTTAAGGGAGTATGGCTGCCTCCAGTGGGAGAGGTTTGGCATATCCTGAGGTAAACCCAGCTGAATGTCTCTAACATATAAATTGAAGCTAATTATTTTTCCATTCCTCTTAGATATCTATCACCAATTCAAACCCTAAAGTTTCATTTTTGGAGCTTCAGAACTCATGAAAAATTTGATTTTAATTGTCCTTAAATACATATTCTTAAAGACTTTTAGTGAAGAACATAAGCTCCAGTTCCTACTGTGTTGGTCTTCCTGTTTTATATTTTGTCCAGTCTTTTGCTTAGAAAAGGGTCTCTGTGCCTTTAAATCCCAGCAGCCCAGAATGGGACACTGTCCCTTTAAAAGCACATTACATAGAGTTAGAATATAGCCTTTGTTTAACTAGCGATGATTGTTCCCAGTGGACGGGGCTGGAATGGTTTGCTGAGAACCAGAGGGAGAGAAGACTTAGTGAGGACCAGCGGGCAGCTCCTGGCCGGCCAGCGGCAGCTAGTCCCATACAGAGAGGCAACAGACCAGGGGCTTGGGAACGACTCTTCTCCTTCCCCTCCTTCCCCTCCTTGGCTAGCTCATGGTTTTGCCTGGGTTTCTTCAGCTCCTGGGGCCAGCCAGAGGAAGCCAGAGTGTAGCAATGGTGATGGTGAGTAGCAAAGGCTGTCTCTGGCCAGAGATTGGGGTTAATGTGTGTGTTTATGTTAGGGGAATGCAAGAAAAGGGGACTGTCAGTGGATTTGCTGACCCCTTATCTTGGTGGAGTACCACCCCTCAGCTGGACCCTGTCCCTATTTGGTACCTGAAATGCATCATCTAAGTCTCTGTACTGATTTTGTCAGCAGAATCGAAGGGCTGGGCACAGCCAGATGTTTTGCAGCCAGATGGAGAAGGGACATAGTCCCCGAGTCCAGGGTCTCCACGAGTTGACATTTATGGTGGAAGACAACTCAGCCATTGCCCCAGGGCAGAAGCTATTCCACCTGTGCCTCAGTGGCCTTTGAAAACGGAATCATAGCCTGTCAAAGATAGAAATAAACCTTAGAAGATAGAATGTTGGAACTACCTACTAAGAATATTTGAGCTGGAAAAGAAAATGTAATGCAACTTTCTTATTTTATAGATGGGGAAACTGAGTCACAGGGAGAGCGAATGACTTGTCCAGAGTCATATTATATCAAGTTAGTGGCAAGATTATCACTGTAAAATCAGCACTGCTACCTCTGGCCCTTCCCCTTTCCCTTCATAAAGAAAGGTTTGGAATTCTTGGTTTTCCCAGCCCTGACTTAAGTACTGAAGGCCAGTTCTACCCACTAATTTTTTGTTGGGGGGCTAGGCCTGTACATTATATTTTCTAGACCTTTGTAGTGAGGGAGAAATAATGATAGTAGCAGTGACCCAGCCCAAAATATGGAAATCATTAGAAATAGGCTAACTGAAAGGGGGTGTGTGGAATTTTTTAAAGAGGAAAACACCACCCGGATGTATGAGGGATACTTATTCTAAAAGTCTAGATGATCTCTGAAGACTCAGCTCCAAGTTTCTGGTTCTGAAAGTCTTGGCTACCTCATTATTCACCGAGTAAAATACCAGTATCTTGTTAAATGTTTGTTTTTTGCTTTTTTTTTTTCCAGAGGAAAAATACATAGAATGTCACAGTTAGAAAGGGTCTTAGAACATAGACTGTGAGCACTGGAAGGACCTTAGAAGGTGGAATTTGAAGACTAAGTTCATAGAATGCTAAAACATGGAATGTTAGAATTGGAAAAGACTTTAGAGATTGAGTCTCATTTTATATTCACCCTCACATTTTACAGACCCAGAGAGATGAGTGACTTACCTGAGATCCCACAGTGAATTAGCTTTTGAACCCAGGTCTGCTGACTTAGTCCGGGACTCCTTCTACCACACAGGCTAATATTTGTCTCCAGCCAAGCCCACAGACAGAGCTGCCCCCAAGGCACAAAGAAGGCAGATTTCCAGTTAGACACCGACTAATTATCTATCCCTCTTCCCTCCTTACTCCCCAGCCACTTCCTCAGCCTTCACTCCCCCAAATCCCAGTCTCCACCACCACCACCCCTTCTTGTCTGCTCCCAGAACTCCTGGCTGGAAGGGGTTGAGGAAGTGATGTGGACAGATGCTGGCAGACTGGGGTCTCTGGGAAGGCGGTTTCTCCAGCTCTGTGAGCTGCGGCTTAAGTATTTGAAACAACTGTCAAAAACTAGGTCACTGTGATATTGTTGAATCTTTGTTAGAGGAAATAGCCTATCCCTGAGACAGAGAGTGAGCCAGTTCAAGGTGCTTGCTTGGTCTGTCCCAGCTGTGTGTCGATGCAGATGTTGGCAAAGTCTTCTAACTTTTTCCCTGCTCTGAATGCTCCCAATTATGGAATACCTGATTTAAAAGAAACATTTGGGAGACCCCATACTGTACTGGAAAAAGCTAGCTCCAACATTTAATAACTATATGACCAATAGCTTCCAAGGTAACTGGAAAGTCAGCATTACTTAATAATAATAACAATAATGATGAGTAATTCTCATTTCTGTAGCGCTTTATACAAAATACATTTACATTGATTATGTCATTTGATTTTTCACTATAGCCCTGGAAGAGAGGTAGTGGAAGGAGGGCTCAAATCTTGATCTGGCTAAGCTTTGGGCAGGCTGCAATCTTGCTGTTTCTGTGTTTCTTTGCCTATGAAATAAGTGGGTTGGACGAGATTATCTAGGTCTCTTCTGCTCTAAATCCATTACGTAACTGATGAATTTATATTTTACATGTGAGGAAACTAAGGTCCGGGAAAATGATGCCCATGGTCAATCAGCTACTACTAGGATTTAACCCCAGTTCTCACCTGATTCTCAGTCCAGGGCTCTGTTTACCACCCCTTACTTAGGTTTGTTTCCCCGCCTGGGGCTCCAAACTCAGTTCTTCTGACCCTAAATCCAGTATTCCTTAAAACCCAAAGGTGAACTTAGAAGTCATCTATTTAAACCCTTAATTTGAGCAGTGATACCCTTTGTAACATCCCTGATATGTGATTCAGCCTTAATTTGAAGACTTCCAATGATAGGAACCCACTTGGGCAGTTCACAGTGTTGTAATGTCATCTTTTAATTTCCATAATGCCACTGTCCTCTGTTGGACCACCACCTCAATCCCTTAGTAGATATAGGCCACCTTGGAGAATGGTTCCTTTGACTTTCCCTCCTGAAGCCTGGGAAAAACAATTTGTTTGTTTGTTTGTTTGTTTAGGCAATTGGGGTTAAGTGACTTGCCCAGGGTCACACAGCTAGTAAGTGTCAAGTGTTTGGTCTGAGGCCAGATTTGAACTCATGCACTCCTGACTTCAGGGCCGGTGCTCTATCCACTGTGCCACCTAGCTGCCCCTGGAAGAAACAACTGAAGAAGCTCCTTGTCAGGAGTGCAAAATGTCACCTGGCTGAGGAGCCAGTTGCATCCTTCAAAGAGAGAGTCCCACCAGGCCTGGACATTCTTCCTTGTCTCCTACCTATACTTTAAGAACTAGGTCTTAAAGAGAATAGAAAACAGCAAAAAAGAGTAGAAACCAAGCATTGAGGCCACATTACACCAACCTTTCTTCTGATTGTTGGATCACTGATCTGGTTTCTCTTAAATTTCTCTCATTTGCCAGTTTTCCCATGAATAGTATTTTATATTACTTTTCCCTCCTCCTTCCCCCACCAGTGTTTGCTTGCTACACATGCATCATTTGTTAGTTGTCATTTGGAAAAGGTAGATCAGCTTTCCTAAGATCTGGAGTCATGTAAGGAAAGATATATCCCCAAGAACCTTCACTTTTTCTTAGAGCTTGTAATATGGCAGTTCCAAGGAGAGTTATAACTTTCTCCATCTATATCAGTGAGTAAGCTTGATAAGATGGAGATTCACTTGATAATACGGGTTTTGTGACCTTGATTGAATAAGTCACTTTCCTCCTGTGTAAAATGATGGTCATTAAACTAGAGGATTCTCTGTACTTTGTGTGTTCATAAAGGGCATCCAATCCAACCACCTCTTTTTACAAACAAGGAAATGGAGGCCAGAGGCATTGATTGACTTGCCCGAGGTTACACGGTTCCAGGGACCCCTTATAAGTTTTAAAATTCTATTCTGTGATTCTAGCCTTGATCTCTCCCCTTAGCTCTAGTCCTGCGTCGCCCACTGCTGGCTGGAGATCTTCACCTGGATATCCTGTAGGCATCTCAAAGTCATTACATCCAAAATGGAACTCGTCATCATTTTCCCTGAACACAGCTTTTTTCCCAACTTCTACATTTCTGTCAAGGACACCAGTCATTCTTCTGGTCACTCAAGTTCCCAACCAATAAAAGTTATACTTTATTGTTTACTCTTCTTTATCACCTCCCCCCCCCCCAATAACTACTCAGGTCTTAAGGATTTTGTCTTTACAATATCTCCCATATCCATTCCTTTCTTTCTACTAGAAGGACTATCAAGTCTGACTTGTTCAGGCCTCTGACCTTTGCAACAGCCTCCTAAATGATATACTTGCCTCCAATCTTACCGCTTTCAGTGCATCCTCCACGTAGCTGACAAACTGATCATCTAAAAAGTGACTGTTAATGGAGGGAGACCTGGAGATTTATGTAGTAAAGTGTAAATGTGGAAATTTCAAGTAGTAGTGTGGAAATTGGGGTAGAGAATTTGACCAGATAGTGATTACCTTTAATGTGCATTGGGAATCCTTGAACGGAGGAGAGTGGTAAATTGGATTGGGTGAGCCAGACTGGAGTTGGGGAGTGGTTGCTAAATTTAATGGATTAATGGAGGGAAGAGGAAAGGAGAGAGAGAATATGAATATAAATATAAAGAGAAAAAAAGGAGTAAGAGATCCAGAATGGATTTATCCAGAAAGAAAACAGACTTTTAGATTGCCCCAAATATAATACATTGAACACTCATTAAGCATCTGTAGTGTACAGAGCACTGCTGGGAGAAATACAAAGTATATAAATAAGGGATTGTGCTTGCCTTCAAGAAACTCATAGTCCAAACAAAGACTAAGACACAGATAGTAAATGTTAAGCAAGTATATTAGAGCCTTACAAAACGAAACCACCTTGTGAAGTCTGAAGGGAAAAGTCATTATTGTCTAAAGGGTTAAGAGAAGATATCAAGTTGGCATTTAAATTGAACTTTAAAGGATGAGTAGGAATTCAATAGGCAAAGATGGGGAGGGATCATAGGATTTAGAGCTAGAAAGGGACCTTAAACATCATTGAGCCCAAATCCCCCATTTAAAGAAGAGAGATTTCAAGGGCATCCATCCCAGCCTAGAGAATAGTCAGAGCAAAGGTTGAAAGACACACAGTACATTTGGAGAATAGAAAAATAGATGAGTTTGGCCGGAGACTAAAGTGCTTGGAAGTGAGCAATATAAGACAAGACTAGAAAGGTAGGGTGGTACCACATTGCAGAGGACATTGAATGTCAAGAAAAGGAGTTTGAACTTTCAAGAGAGGTGACCACATCTATGGAAATGAAGGTTTATTCTGGCAGCAGGATGGAAGATGATTTGAGAGGTGGGGGGAGAGGCAGGTAGCACGAAACATTTAAAGAGCTGTTAGAAGGCTATTGAAATTGTCTTTGTCAGTGGCAAAGGGCCTATACCAGGATGATGGCCAAGAAGAAAGTATAGTTGGACTAATTAGGGATAATATGGCAGAGATGGAAGGGTAGAGTCACACCTAATTTAATTCAACTAATATTTGTTAAGTACCTACCATGTACAAGGTATTATGCTTAGGGTTCGGGATCAAGATAAAATGCCACATCCAAGGCCTACAACTGATCCCTTTCTAAACCCAACTGAGCCCTTCCTTCCCACCCCTATAGGAGGTTATACTTTTCCTTTCCATCCCATCATTATCACCTCCCCACCTCCCTGGCTGAGTATTTTCCACTGCCTGGGAACTCACTGCCAGATGAGTGTTGGGGAGGGGATTCATGAAAAGCTAATTTCTAATTTTCTGGAATACAATCCTGTTTGATCAGTGTTTTTGGGTGCATCTTCCTCTTAAAATTCAGGGCACTTAACTGGTTCTACTGAGGTTTATGAATGTTTAAAAATTGCTTTGCGGTCCCTAAAGGTAAAGTAATTTGACAAGTCTGACAGCTATTGATTAAAAACTTGAAATTATTCAGACTGCAGGATGACTTGGGGGATGAGATGGAAAGTTTTTTGCTATGTATATTTTCTCTCCAGAATGTGAAAGTAGATGTAGGAAAGTAAATGTGGCCCTGAATGTTTTTTGAAAAGCCCATTCTAGTTGTGAAATACAGCTAGAATGATGAAATACTGGGTGAGGAATGATGAATGAATGGCTGAACAAGTGAATGAATTTATAGAGTGCTTCCCTAAAGTCTGCAAAGTACTTAACCATCCATTAACTCATTTGCTCCTCACAGAGCCCTGGGAGGTAGGTAGTAAAGATAGTAACATCCCCATTTTACCAATGGGTAAACCAAAACCCATTGAGGTGAATGACTTGTCCAAGGTCATTGAGCTAGTAAATGACCCAGAGTCTTCAGACTTGAAGTACTGAGCGCTTCTCTGTAGCCTGTATTGCCTCTGGTTAGTTTTGCTAACCAAGGGTGTAGGACATGTATTTTATCCCTGGAGCCCTCAAGCTAGGTGGCATCTGTCCTTGCAACACCCTCCTCCATCCCCTCCCCTTCTTTCTAAGGCTCCCTTGACACCAAGAATTGATTCATAATCACACTGTCTTCTATTTTTGAAAAGGTAGAAACCCTTTTTCAAAGTGCTCTCGAATGTATTTATCTCATTTGAGCTTCGTGTTGTTCCTGTGAAGAAGGTAGGCCAGGTTTCTTTACCTCAGTTGTATGGAGGAGACTATAGAGGCCCAGAGAGGGAAGGTGATTGGCCCAAAGTTGCAGGGTAAGTTGGTGGTAGAGTTGGGTCTCAAACCCGGGTCTTCGCTCTTGCGATCCCCACTGTTTCAGTGTCAGGAATAAATGCATTAAGAATCCATCTCCTGAGAATTACTCATACATAGATTGTTAGAGCTGTAAGATACGTTAGTATTATTGTTGGGGTACTATTAGCTTACAATTCAATGGCATTTTCAATTTTGGAAAGTTTTCTTCAAAGTAGTTCTTTGAGGAAGTTAATGCAAGTATTATTATTCTCATTTTATAGGTGAGAAAACTGACACTCAGAAAAGTAAAATGATATGTGCATTGTCACAGTAAATTTGGGAACTGGGATTTCACCATAGGTCTTTTGACTCTAAGCCGTTCTCTCTGGTACACAATGTTGCTTCCTTACAGTAGAATTTAGAGCTAGAAGGGACCTTAGAATGTAGAATGTCAGTGGATCCTTAAAGATCTTCTCTAGCACCATCTTTTTACAGATGAGGAAGCTGAGGCCTAGAGAAGTAAAGTAAGTCTTCCTGGATGATAATTTCAGAGCCCACCAAGGCTTCTTGTCCTTTTAAGGAAAATGTCTGCCTGAACATTCCACCCCCATTCCTTGCTTGTCCCTGGAGGGACAGGCAGCATTCCTCTGTCCCTAGTGGTTTTGGGGTTGGGAAGGGGACAGACATCGTTAGAGGGCTTGGCTGTGCCCTCTGGCCCTTTCCCAAGCTGCTTCCACTACCCATTCCCTTCTCTCAGGCCAGGAAGGATGGTGGGGTTAGAGGAGATGAGTCTGTTTGGGATTCACAAAGCATCGCTCATAGCTATTTTTATCCATTCTCTCTGTTCCCATGGGCTGTGGCTTTGAAGGGAAGAGGACTGTTTGGGAACCCACTCTCCCTCTCCACCACCATCTGAGTTCCCCCGGTTCTGCTCTCCGCTCCCAGTGTCCATGAGCTTACACCTCAATGTATTCATCATCAGAGTCCCAGGGCCACATAGAGGATCTGGACAAAAAGGAAAGTCGGAGATCCCCAATAGTAGAATTTAAAATTGGAACTTGTCTTAAAGATCTAGTCTAGCTCCTCCTTTTATGGAGAAGGAAAGAGTTAGAGAAGGGAAATTGCTTGGCCATGGCTTATGTAAGTCATAATAACTGAGACAGGATTCAAACCCAAGTCCTCTGTCCTAATAGTTAGTGCTTTGTCTGCTGCACATCAGCTCCCCCGTGCTTGCTGCCCGTTCTTGAGAAAAAGGAGAAGTCAGAAGGGAGAGAGCCTGCAGCACAGTGGCTAGTCTTTCCTTGTATCCCCTAAGTCCCCCTCCCCATCCTATCCATTTTTCTCACTTCTGTCAGTGAGCTGTGAGTGCAGGTGAGGTGGATCCCTTGTGGCTCCCTAGGCCCACTGGCCTATAGTAGATCTGAGCTTTGTCCTTCCTCTTCACCACTTAGAGAATCTAAGAGGGAAAAGCATGTGTGGGAACTATTGGCTTCCTGAATGAAGGCAGCAGCCCCCCTGAGGGGAAGAGGCTGGAGCATGGAGAGACCAGGCCAGATGGAGGCAGGGCAAGAGGGGAGACATTAGGAATAATAATAGCTCCCATTTTTAGAACGCTTTAAGGTTTATAAAATGCTTTGTTCATGACAGGCCCTTTTCCTCTACACCATGCTTCGGTTTGACCACATATTTCAGAAACAAGGAGGTTGGAGGTGGGGAGAACCTACAAGGAAAGAAAGTCTTAAGTAATATGTGTCCCCCCAGACTTGTCCACCTTTGCTCACAATCAAGGCCACCCCACAGAAGTATGAAGGAATCTGGCTTGAATTAGAATTGCTGACCATTAAAGCTGAGAATCTTAGAAATCCTGAGTGTCAGAGTGGAAAGAAACCTTAGAGATTACTTTGTTCACCCCCTTCATTTTATAGATGAGAAAACTAAGGCCCAGAGAAATGACTTGCCTAAAGTCACGCAATGAGATTGACTGAAAGGAAATTTCACATCACAGCCTTTTATCATTATAATTGCTTTTATTATTCCTATTTGATAGATGAGGAAACTGAGGCACAGTGATGGGAAGCAGTATGTGCAAGGGGACACAGCTAAGAAGTAGCAGAGCTTGGACTTCAGCCAGGAATGGAGTCTCTTGGGGCAGATCCAGATTCTCTCTTTGCCCATCTGGGAAGTCTTGGATTTGTTTGTGAGAGCTTGCTTGGGAAGCAGGTCTCAGGGTGGCTGAGGCAGGAGGTGATATATCATCAGGTGTTGGGGAGCACAGCTGGCATGTGACCAAACTGCATGTCCTTGTTCATGTACACACACGTGCGCGCACGCGCGCGCGCGCGCACACACACACACACACACACACACACACACACACACACACACACACACACACACACACACATATATATATATATACACACCCCTCACTTGCCCAGCATGGTGCTGTCATTCTCCCCTTCCCATACTCTCCATTCCACCATACTAAACTATGCTTCTTTCCTCCAAGACTCCTTTAACACCAAGAACAGATTAATAACAGCTCTCTTCCATGATGAAGCATGTGATACTTTTTCAAAGAACTTTCATTCACATTTGATTCGTTTGAGCCTCACATTTCACCACTGTGAAATAGGTAGGCAAAGGTATTATTCCAGTTATATAGATGAGGAAACTGAGGCTGGGAGAAAAGGATTGACTTGCCCACAGTCACAGAGCAAATTAGGGGCAGACCTGCAGCTAGAGCCCTGCTTTCCTGACTTCTGTTCCATTCCTTTTTCTAATACACCCATACCTTCCTTCACATCTCTGGCACTGGAAGCAGGAAGGGATGGGCAAAATCAGCCCTGTTTATACAAAACAAATATAAAGTTCATAGCAGCATTATTGGTGATAAAAGGCTGAAACCAAGCTAAGGGACTGTCTTACCTAACTGACATAGGTTTCTTTCTTCCAGGATTCCTTTTTCTGTGAATTTTTCTTGGCAAGTTCTTCCCAATCTTGTCTGTCTTTGAAGTAAATTCTATTTCAAGCAATATAGATGTTTTCAGGGCATGTGATTTGGGGGTCCAATTCTATTGGACCTGTCTGTTCCCCCAGACTAGAGGAAAGTTTCCTCCTGGTGACACTCAAGGGAGACTTGATTCAGGTGGAATCAAAAGGTCCCAGTGGTTTTAATGTGTGTCTTTAGGGGCAGTTGATGAACTTTGTGCAGACTGTCTCCTTCCTTCCCTGAATCTTACAATCTAGGTGTAAAACTGTGTGAGTGTACATGACTGAAATGAGTGGGTATCTGGTTTCAGCTGAGCTTCTGCCTAGAAATACTGTATGCAGGGATGATGAGGACCTGTTCTCAGGGTGCCCCAGAGATGCTCACAGACAGAGGAGGAGAATGACCATCCATCTCCTCCTGGCCACATTTGCTGCCCCAAAGTCTAGAGTACCCTTCAGGATAACTACATTTATTGTAGCATTCTACAGCCTGAGGAACCCAAGGTGCAGGGTCAGGTTAAATGACTTGTTTAGCATCACCCAACAGATCACTGGCAGAGTGGACCCCAGGCTTCCTAGCACTTAACCTGGGTCCTTTATTCAGCCTTTGTTGGGTAGGATCTGAGAAAGAGAGTAACTCAAAATCCTCTGAGGAATGTCAAATGATCAGAGTAGCCAGGTGGAACAGGACATTTCATGTGGTATATATTAAATGTGTATGATTAGCCTTGATTATTGTTCGTGTTCTCTCAAGGTTATTCAGAATTCAGGCTTTAGCTGAAATATGTATTTGGAATCATGTATCAATTATTGCAGTGGAATCCTGAGCAAGCCACTAGACATCCTTAGGCTTCGGTTTCCTCAGAGTAGGCGCTTCATAAATGTTTATTGAATTGAATTGAAAAT
This sequence comes from Phascolarctos cinereus, assembly GCF_003287225.1. Lineage (NCBI taxonomy): Eukaryota > Metazoa > Chordata > Mammalia > Diprotodontia > Phascolarctidae > Phascolarctos > Phascolarctos cinereus. The sequence goes on along the minus strand of NW_027555625.1, from coordinate 303,334,287 downwards.
GAGGAGATTGGCTGAAATGCCCTTTAAGGTTCCTTCCAGCTCTGACGTTCTGTGTCTTATGTTTAAACTGTCTGTGTTCTAAGGGTCCTTCCTGGTCAAACATTCTGTGTGCTAACATTCTCTGCTCTTAGCTGTCTTTGAACATTCTGAGTTTACATTCTTCTATAATATACATGGCAGCTAGATAGCTCAGTGGATAGAGTGCTGAGCCTGGAGGCAGGAAGATCAGAGTTCAAATGCAGACACAGACACTTAGTAGCTGAGTGCTCTTTGGCAAGTCACTTAACCTGTTTGCCTTAATCTACTGGAGAAGGAAATGGCAAACTACTGCAGTATCTTTGCCAAGAAAACCCCACGGACAGTATGGTTCACGGGCTCACAAAGAGTCAGACATGACTGAATGACAACTATAATAATATACATATGTGCATGGCTATAAAGATACCTTTGTGGACTGAAAGTTTGATATGAGTCAGCAGTGTGACGCAGCTATTTTCACAGCTAATTCAGTCTCAGGCAGCCGTAATAAGAGCATATTGTCCCAGAGAAGGGAAGGGACAGTCTTTCTGTCCTCTGCCCTGGTCAGACCCAGCTGAAGTGATGTGTTTAGTTCTAGCCATGCTTTTAAGAAGGATGTTGACAAGCTGGACTAGATCCAGAGGAGGAAGACAAGCATGGTTATTCAAAACCATGTTATATGTGAAGGGATTAAGGATGTTCAGTCTGGAGTATAGAAGACTTGGGGAGCATGTGGAGACATGTATCAAGGTTATCCCAGGAAACTGGGATCATTGGACTTGTTTTCTTTGTTTGTAAAAGGCAGAAGTAGGACCATGGCAGATGGAGGGGAGTTAGATGGAGGAAGATTTTGTTTGGCTCAGTTTAAGTATAGACATCTTAACAGTAGTAACTGGCCAACGGTGAAACGAGGCTGTCTCATAAGGTAGGAAGTTCTCTGTCCCTGGAGGTACTGAAGCAGATACTGGATGGCTTCATCAGCAACGTTAACAGTTGGAGTTCATGCCATGAGTGGGAAATAGGAATAGTTAGAAGTCTCTTCTCTCTCAGAGAAAATAGAATTCCTAGCTGTTCTGTTAACTCGGTATTAAACCATTCTCCCTGAACGTGACCATCGGTTGTGAGGGAGCTCAGGGAAGGGTAAATTCATTTCACTAAGACTGGCCTGAGAAAAATAAAATTAGAGAAAAGGTCATATCTTGCATTATAAAGCCAAATAGACTGGTTTTTGGATTCTCTATGGTTTAGGATTATCTGTGCTACTGTGTACAGATTGGTGGAGATATGATTGTGCCTCTACATGTAAGCTAGCCCTTACAGAGAAAGAGATTGGGCTTGAAAATTAGATGGTAGGGTAGTGAGAATGCTGTCTGTAAGGGCCAGTCTCTTCCTGGAGTCAGGACAATAGATTACTTGTTAGGAAATTGTAAAAAGGAATACAGTACATGCTTAAAACCATAGAGATCATTGTTGGGCAAAGGGGACCGATTCCCTAGCCAATTGCCGTATTTTCTTGAGGGAGCTAAGCTTTCCCTTCCAAGGAATAAGAACAAAAGGGAAGTTAAAAACAAAAAAGGAATCTGTCTTGTCATCAGTTGGAGCTAGGTGAACTGACCCTGCTGGAATTCAGTTAGTACCTACTGTGTCGCCAGCCCTGTGGTTAATGTTGGAGCATTCATGAAAAAGATGTAAGTGTGAAAAACAATTCAGCCCCTACCCTCAAGGAACTTACAGTCTTCTTGGAGGAATTAAGAAGGGAAGGGCAACATGTGCTCAGATAAGTATAACATAAAGTAAATTGTGATGGGGCAAAGAGAGATTTTTTTTTCAGGGTGAGGAATCAAGGAAGGCTTCATGGAAGAGGTGATACTTAGCCTTGAAAAAAAGAGTTTCAGTGGACCAGAAGGGAATATTTTCAAGGCATGAGAAATGCCTTGCATAAATACACAGTGGCCCAAGAGAACAGGATGAAATCAGGTTACAGGTTAATAATATTATCTGACTGGAATGTAGGTGATAGGAGCAGGCCTCTCTGGTCCAGAGTCCAGTTGGGGCAGTATCAGTAGGCAGGATCCCCCTTAGTTTTTTCACCTCTGAACCCTGATGCTCCTCTCCTTTCCCCAGATTCCCAGGGTATAGAAGAACACTGGTTTTGGACCAGAGGACCTAGATACAAGTCTCAGCTTTGCCACTAATTTCCTATGTCACTTAACCCCTCTGAACCTCGGTTTCCTTTCCTATAAAAACAGAAGGGGGTGAAATAAATAGTAATCCTACAGTCTGTCATCCTGTGTGCCTCTGAATCTTAACCCACAGGGTCCTATAGGAGTAATATGTTAAAGGACTTTGTAAATTGTAAAACCGTGGATATAATCAGTCTTGTCTGGGGGCTGACCCATTCTTCTCTTAGGTCCTGGTCCTTCATTCTCATGTTAGCTCTTAGACTTGGCTCTCTGGAGGGCATGTGAGGCCCAAGAATATGTTCTGATAGTGGGACTAGGATAAGGACAAGTGTGGAAAACATTTTCATTGAGGATCATATAATAGTGTGATACAATGGGAAGAACATTAGATTGAAATCAAAAGACCTGTTTTCACATCCCAGCTCAGCCACTTAATAGCTGTGTCTTGATCTCTTGATTTATGTAAGAGAAAATATAATAACATACATTTTTATGACACATGAAGATTTACAGAAGGCTTTACGTACACTATCTCATTGAATCCCTGCTAAGTAAATACTTCAGATGACAAATGCCCATTTTACAGATAAGTATATTGAGGCTTAGAGAGCGATTAATGACTTGCCGGTGACACAGTAGAGGAATATGTGTGATATGAACTTGGAAGCATGAATTTAAGAGTTCTGGCTCTTTCTGAGTAGCCACATGACTTCTCAACCCCAGCTGGGAGTGGCCTAAGGACCTATGCATGAGACAGAGTTATCACTTTAATGAATCCATCTGGCCTCTGGAGTTCCTGTGGTTATAGGATTCTAGACTGTAAATTGTCTTACTATTGTAAAAGAATCCTCTTACTGTTGTAAAAGAACACAAAAGTCTGGGAGAAAAGGGTGGGTTGGTGAGAGGAGCATTGGGCAGGATAGCCAGAGGCCTGGGTTGTAATCCTGATCTACCAGTAACTGTGCAATGACTTCCCCTCCCTGACCCTTATTTCTCCTGTGTAAAGTGAGGAGGGTAGTGGAGAGGCCATGTTGCAATGGCTAGAACATTGGATAAAGAATTAGGAGACACAGGTTTGCGGCTTGGCTGTGCCACTGACTTGGAATGTCAAAAGGTCAGAGGCTTTGGAGCCGGAAGGAGTCTTAGCAATAATTTAGTCCAGCTTCCTCATTTTACAGATGGCTCAGAGAAATGAAGTGACTTCACATGCCATTGCTGGCCACTTGTAGGTATTAACTGGAGAGGGCGGGGAAGAGGAGGCTGTTTACTCTTCAGTATCCAGCTGATTGTCCTGCCCATATTTGTCCAGGACAGCCAGACTCATGCCAGAGCCCAGTTTAGTACTCAGGCTTAGAGGATTGTGGTCTTTAAAGGTCCATCTAATTCTACCTCCTCATTTTTGCAGATGAGGAAACTGAGGCCCAGGCTGGTTAAGTGCCCCTTGCTCAAAGGCACACAAGTAGTAGACAAGAGAGGTGGGATATATGAATCCAGATTCTTGGATTCTAGAGACAGTGCTCATTCCAACTGGTATCTGATTATAGGCAGGCTGACTTCAGTTCAATATCAGGAAGAATTTTGTTAACAATGGAATGAGCTAGATCAGGAGGTAGTGAGTTCCCCATCACTGGGGGCCTTCAAGTAGAGGCTGAATGACCACTTGTCAGAGTTAACTTAGACCAGATGACCTCTGTAGTTCCTTTTAGCTTGAGGATGTTGTGATGAATGTGGTGCAGAGCCCCTTGCTCTGTTTGTCTCCTCATTAGTGGGCCAAGGGCAGCTTGGTGGCTGGGCATGCGTCACTGCAGGCCTCAGAGACAAGGACAGCCCAGCCAGCTTTTCCTCTGGCCTTGAGAGGTTGTGCTAATAAGTCTAGATTAATTAGAGGAGCCAAGCATTTGATGGCTAAATCTGCCTGCCAGCTAGGTCCCTGCCTGTGACTGCCTAAGCCAGTGGGGCTGTTTGCCCCTTTGCACAACAGATCCAGAATTTCTAACCGGAGGTCCACACTCCATTTGTCTAGAAATAGAAAGCAGACAGAAGGCAGAAATTTCAAGGTCAGCAGGAATGACTTTGGACTCAGGAGATCTGGGTTCTAGTCCTGGATTTTTCTATGAACAATTAGCTGTGTGAGAGCAGCTAGATGGTGCAGTAGATAGAGCACCTGGACCTGGAGTCAGGAAGACCTGCGTTCAAACCCAGCCTCAGACACTTACTAGCCGTGTGACCCTGGGCAAGTCACTTCACCCTGTTTGCCTCAGTTTCCTCATCTGTAAAATGAGCTGGAGAAGAAATGTCAAACCACTCCAGTATCTTTGCCAAGAAAATTCCAAATGGAGTCATAAAGAGTCAGATACAACTGAAATGACCCAGCAACATTAACTATGTGACGTTGAGCAAGTGAGTTCTGTAATAAAAATAATGATAATAACTAATATTTTTGTAGCATTTATGTGCCAGGCACTGTTCTAGGCACTTACAAATATTTATCTCATTTGATTGTCACAACAACCCTGGCAGGTAGGGGCTGTTATTCCCATTTTACAGATGAGTAAAACTGAGGCAAACAGAAGTTAAGTGACTTGCCCAGGGTCACACAGCTGGTACGTATCTGAGGTTGGATTTGAACCCAAGTGTTCCTGAATTTTCTGAGCTTAATTCTCTTCTCTGAGATCTCAGGCCCAGTACTATCCACTGTGCCATGTAGCTGCCTCTAAGTCTTAATATCTGTTTCCTTCTTTGTAAAATGAAAGTATGGAAAAAATGTTAATGCGGCCATGGAAAGAGTTGTGGCTCTGGAATCAGAGGACCTGTATTCATATCCCTCCTCTGAGATTTTCTACCTTTGTGACCTTGGGCTAGTGGTTTAAACTCCTGGGGCCTCAGTGTACTCATCTGTTAGTTAAATGAGAGGTTGGACTAGATGGCTTCTGGAGTCTCCTCTAGCTTTGATCTCGTGGTAGGATCTCCTGGCTCTGCCATTCTGTATTCTACAGTCCCTTCCCATTCTGACATTCTATAATTCCATGAGCCCAGCATTGGTGTGTTCATGGAACAATGAGCATTTGCCTGCCTGGAGCAAAAATCGTGTGCTGGAAAGTAGATGTAGATAAGGTGAGGTGAGAATGTGAAGGGCCCTAAATGTAGGGCATTTCAGTTGGAAGGCTTTTGACAGTAAATAGCTATGGAGGATGTTTGAGCAGGGGAATGACCTTATCAGAGCTATCCTTCAGAAGGATTAATTTGGAGACCATTTGTAGGTATTGCTATAGGGATGGAGACCGGAAATGAGAAATCATTTAGGAATTTGTGAAAGGTGATGAGGGCTTGGTGAGGGGAATTTATAGAGACTAACGAGTATTTGAGAGATATTTCAAAAGAACAAGCAGTGCTAGGTGAGTGATTGGCAAGAACTTGCTTATGGGTGTCACAGTACTAAAATTTTTCAGATTATTTGCCTGTCCACCTCTTTTTTTTTTTTTGGACAAACTGACACACATGTAAAGATGTACAGAGGACAAGCTAAAAACAATGAGCCAACAGATATTTCTGTCATTTGCATAGGAAGGGAGGTACAAGTCCAGTCTAAGCAGGGTAAAGGATATGATCCGCTTTCTGGGTGGACCTGGAAGGCTTCCTGTAGGAGGTGGGCTTTGTGGTTTTTAATTTTTGGTTTTTGATTAAAAGAAGATCCACCCTTTCCAAAGTTACCTTGTATCAACTTCTCGTGGTTCTTGAATGTATCTGTTTATATACATATTAGTTCTCCCATTAGAATCTAAGTTTCTTGAGGGCAGGGACTTTTTTGCATTTTATTTGTCTCACCAGTGTCTGGCAGATAGTAATCAATTAATAAATGCTTATTGATTAAGTAGAGGATGGAGATGGAGGCGAAAAAACAACTGGAAGAGTTCCAGATACAGACTGGATTGAGTGAGACAAAGTGGCAGCTCTCTCTGGCCAGCTCTGGAGGGCTTTACAGAGGAGCTGGGGTTTTAAAAGCCGCTTTGGTTCTGTGTGTGAAGTGTACTTACTACGAAGGCAGCTGGGTCAGGAAGGGAGTGGAGGAAAACTGACCAGTACCTGAGCAGGGGTGGGGGGCTACTGCTCAGTGTTCAGAATTAGGGTGCTCAATTTATTAGTGTGGAGAGGCTGGGGACAGTGATGGATCTTCAACGTTTTATGTTAAAGAAGACCCCTTTCAACTGATATTCTGTGTTTGATAATTGTGTGACCCAAATCTGCAACACTATGAAAAAGTTGAAGGAGGGAACCTAGAGTTGTTCATTAAAGCCCTGTATCCAGCTCTGAGAGGGCCAGACACCATAGATGGGGGGGTGAGGAGGAGGGGAGGGAACTGGGTCTAGTGCTGTTGGGTCAAGTTTGATTTTCTCCACCCCCTCCTGGCCAAGCTCAGGAACAATAAGCACCAGGCTGAGCTGAATGAGCCAAATCTGAAGCCCGCTAGCTGACCTCCACTGGGCTGCCTGCCTAGTCCAGAGGTGGCAGCCAGGCTGGAGAAAGTGGGAAAGGAAATAGCTGGGTACAATGGGGTGACGCCACACAGTACAGGCAGCCCCTGGAGGAAGGCCAACTCTAGGTCAGGTGGGGATGAGTGACGGCTGGGCATTGTAGAACAATCTGTTGTTTGTAGTGGAGAGAATACTAAACTGGGAGCCAGAAGACTAAGTTTTAATCCTGATTTTGCCACCAGTTTGCAGCGTGACCTTGGGTAGGTCATATCCAATCTCTGACCTCTGTTTCTCCATCCACTAAGTAAATGGATTGAACTCAAAGATCTTGATATTTCCTTCCCTTTCTTAACATTATGTATTCTAAGGTCTCGCTTCCTTTCCATTATTCACCCAAGAGGCACAGAGGAGGGAGGTATTCTAGGCACAGGGAATTGCATGAGCAAAGGTGTAGAGGTGTTCACAGTAGGGGGAGTCCAGCCTGCTGGGAATCTAGAGATGCAGAGTAATATGGGACAGGGCTGGGAAGGTACAGTAGTGGCAGATTGCAGAGAGCTTTGAATGCCAGGCTGAAGAGTTTGAAGTTGCCTCTGGAGGCAGTCTCAGATCCACAGAAATTCTTGAGCAGTGGAGTGAGTAGCAGAATCAGATCTCTATCTTTGTGAGGAAGATTAGTCTGGCATCAGGGAAAGGATGGATCGGAGTGGGGATGGGAAGACCCTGGCAAGTGGTTATGAGGAACCGTACCAGGGTGATGGCAGTGAGAGCCCAGAGATGCTTCCAAGGGAGGACCTGAGTGGGCACCCTGTGAGGTAAGCACTTGGACTTGACCAGCTGCTTCTAGGTGTTGAAATCCAACCTCTTCCCCTGGCCAAACCCCAGAGCAGCAAGATGGGCTACCTCTCTTGTCTTGCGCCCATCTCCCTCAGGATTCCTGGCTGTGAAGGGGGGGTTAAGGTCTGTCAGAGGTTACAAAAGTGAGACCCTGTCCATGGTATCTAAGCACAGTATTTTGGGGAGCTCTCCCTCCTCAGAGGAATGGACCAGGACAGCTTGGGCAATTAGCTAGGTAAGACCTGGGACTGTCAGGAAGCCTGGGAGGGTTTTTGCTTGTTTGTTTGTTTGTTTTTCGTATGTTGTTGGTTTTTGGAAGTGAAGTGGAAAGGATGCCTGTAAGTAGGGTGGTGGTTATGTTTTTACTGGAGGGGTGAGAGGGAATAGCTGTATGTTATGTATCTGTAGTGACTCTGTGTGTGTGTGTGTGTGTGTGTGTGTGTGTGTGTGTGTGTGTGTATAGGGGTGTTGCTTTTTCTTTTTGGATCTTTTTGTGTCTCTAGTGCTGGTGATGAAACATGTTTTATGGGTTTTTGTGTGTCTTGTATCTTTGTCTGCTGGTGTGTCTATGGTGAGGGGGGTAGAATGAGTGTATTCCTATGTAACTGTATGTTTGTGTGTCTGGGATGGGCAGGTGGCAGTGTATGTTTGAGTCTGTGTGTATCTGTGTGATATATTTATGAGTCTAGAGGACATCATCCTGTGCATGTGTATCAGCATACGCATGTGTCCTGCACAGTGGCTAGAAGCAGCAGCTGTCAGAGCCCCTTGCATGGGAATTGCTGCCTCTCCTACCCAGCTACAGGAGCAGCCAATGGTGGGGCAGGAGCTGAGCTAAGCTGTGAGTGTATTGTGGGCTCTGCCTGGCAGCCAGGAGCTGCTCAAGCGAGAGAAAGGGACAGTGAGAGAGGAGGGAAGGAGGAGGGGAATAAGTGTGAAGGCCCTGTGAGCTTGAGCCCCACAGCAGTGAACTTGGCCAGTAGGGCAGGGACTAGGTGTTAGGAAAGTGAGATTGAGGAACGTAGACCTGAGCTGGATGCAATTTGGATGTGTTGGGGGCAGGATCTAGTAAAGAAGTTCGGGGTGGGGGGGTTGTTTTAAAGCGTTTGCTAGAGAAACAGGAATGGGGGGGGTAAATGGGGTCTGAGGACTTACTTGGGAGTACTGTGAGGAAGGGAAGAGCCACACCCCGGGCAGCTCAGGGATGGCTTCCCATCTGTGTGATGGCATGACAAGACTGAAAGATCAGATCTAGGGAAAAGGTTTTGATGCCTCCATCTCCATAATATTCCAGGTTTGTATTAGAGGATTGCAGGATGTCAGAGCCGAAAGGGACAGCAGAACATAGAATTTTAGGTCTGGAAAGGGACCTTAGAAGATAGGGTATAAAAAATTTTTTTTTAAAAAAAGAACAAAAGGGTAAAGCAAGGACTGTTAGAGCTAGAAGGAAACATTGGAAATAGAATATTGGAAAAGAGCTGGGAGGAACCTAGGATGTAGAATGTTTGAACCTAACTACCATGTTAAAACAGTGTGAAGCTGCAAGGACTGGAGCATCTAATATTAAAAAATAAAATGCAGGATTGTGAGACCTGGGAGGGACCTTGGAACAGTGGGTGACAAGGACCTCTGAACAACTGGGGGCCCTGACTTCTGGGGCTCCTAACTGCTCTAGAGGACTGATTCTAGGGAGGTGTGGGAGAGGTGAGGAGGGCGTCCTGTCCTGTTTGGAGTTGTCACGCAGAGCAGAGGTCTAGAATGGGCCTGCGGTCCTAAGAACGGCCTCTAGTGGTACCTGTCAGAGAAAGAAGCTCTGTTAGTAGCGAATTCTGGGGCTCTTACCTCCAAGTGGGCTAGGGGCTGCCAGCCCGTCTGAGACCCAGGCAGAGTTGGGCCGGCCCTTTCATTATATTCTTATAGGTGGGCAGGGATAACTGGCCTCTGTGTTTCAAGGTCACTGATAGTCTGGACGTTGCTGTGTGTCCCTCAGAGAGATGTTTATTAGGAGCTCTTAGCCAAGTGACCCCGGTGATAAGGACTGAGTAGGGAAGCAGGTAGATGCAAATGTTGCTGCACAGCTTGAATTTGGAGAAATATTTGACATGAGAAGTAGCGTGTTGTGGCAGAAAAAAGGCATTAGACTGGGATTTTGGAGACCAGGGTTCTCCATTCGTGCTCAATATGTCACTTCAGACAGGTGACTCCTTTTTAAATGGGAGTAATGATACTTGCCCTCCCTCTTTACCACACAATTGCAGTCCTAGGATTATAGATTTTAGAGTCAGAGGGGACCATATGGGTCATCTAGTCTAACTCGGGAGGAAACATAGGCCCAAAGAGATTAAATGATTTCCTCATGACAGCACAAGTAATAAATAACAAGACAGCAGGGATTCGAATACAAGTCCTCCAACCTCAGACCCAGCATTCTCTCTACGATTTCATCATCTTCTCCTTTTGTGAGATTTCAGACTTAAACTAGCCCTGAGTAAAGAAGTTATTGACAGTTTGTTAGTTTCATTTTTCTTGGCCTTATCTGGCTGCTTGTCTCCAGTAGAGATAGATAGGGTCAGTGCTGAAGGCGCAGGCTTATTAGTTAGACACAATGGCTTTCATCCCCAGAACTAGCCTGATTGCTATTGCCCTTAGTAGAAAGTCTAGTTACCCTGGAGGATTCCCTTTCTCTCTGGGGCACAGAGGCTCTGTGCCTGCCCAAGTAATTAATTTATTTAAGTTTGTTTGGGGTTTTGGGTTTTTTTTGGGGGGGGAATTGGGGTAAGTGACTTGCCCAGGGCATCCTGTCCTAGTAAGTGTCTGAGGCCAGCTTTGAACTCAGGTACTTGGCACTGGTGCTCTATCCACTGAGCCACTTAGCTGCCCCAAGCCTAAATAATTTAATGGAGTAGTGATGTCATAAAGGTCTTGGAGTTGGGAAATCTGATCTTCTGACCCAGCTTTGCCACTTACCAGATTAACCCCTGGGTTGAGTCTGAGCCAGAGTTCCCCTAATTAAATTCAATTCCTATTTATTAAGCACCTGCTATGGGCAAGGCATTGTGCTTATCTGTAAAATGGGGATAGTATTTGGGGAATGAGGGAGATGATACCTGTTTCCCAAAGTGGTTGTGAGGATCAGATGAGATAGTGTAAAGGCCTGGAATGAGGAAGATGAGTGTTCAAATGAAATCTCAGTCACTAGCTCTGTGACTCTGGACAAGTCACTTAACCACTGCCTCAGTTTCCTCATCTGTAAAATTGAGATAATAATAGCACCTACCTACCAGGATCATTGTGAGGATCAAATGAGCTACTTGTAAAAGTGCTAAGTACAGTACTTGGCACTTACTAAATGCATATTTAAATGCATATTCCTCCCTTCACTTCCCCTCCCTCACAATGCTTTGCTAACCTTAAAGCACTATGTAAAAGTGAGCTACTATTGTTATTCTTATCCTGAAATTGCTGCCTATAATGGCTGTAGTATAGGGTTCTATGAGTGAAATAAGGAGGCATAGCTATGGAAATCACTCTTCGAAAGAGTTTCTGGACCTAGAAGCGGTAAAGAACCTTAAAATGTAAAATGTTAAAGCCTTCAAACATAGCATGTTAGAATGTAGAGTAGAAAATGTTTGCTAGAGTTTGAACAGGCTGGTAGAGTGACTTCCTCCAGATCACAGCAAGCATCAGGAGGGGCCAGGACTGGAATCTTAGTGTCCTTCCCAGGCTCTCTCTCAAATAGCTCCTGGCTTCTGTTGTCCTCCAGTCACAGCCCCTTGTCTCCTTTATGATCTGGCAAGAAAGGTTTGGGAATTTCCCTGGGCTGGGCACTTTGGAAATTCAGAAACTTCCTCATCTATTTATTCAAATGGTGTTTTCAAGCTCCTTATCTTATCCTGTGTATGCGTGCAGGGGCATCGTGGTTTGTAGCCTCACTTTCGCCAAGTGGAATGATACTCTTCTGAAGTTTATAGAGGAAGGCAGCTTTCTGTTAAATGCAATTAATGTTGCCTTCTCCCTCAGCCTGAGACTTCATCTAAGTAAAGCTAAATGGTCCCCAGGGGACGTATTTCATGCTTCTATCCATAATCTACGTGTTCAGATTTGGAGAGGCAGAAAGAATTGGGCACTTTAGTAGCATAGCCTGCTATGTGGAGAGAGATGTGGACTTGAAGTCAGAGGACCAGGGTTCTGGACTATTCCACTACCTCACTGTGTGGCCATGGACAAGACCCTCTGGACATCTCTAGACCTCAGTTTCCTTGTCTATAAAAAGAGGGGCTTGGGCAAGGTTATCTCTCTAGTCCCTGCTAATTCTGACATTCTGTCTTCTAAAGATTCTTTAAATTCTGATGTTCTGTGTTCTAATGTCTCTTCCAGTTCTAATATTCCATTTTCTCCATTTTTTACTGTCATATGGTCCAAGGTCCCTTCCAGCTGTGACATGCTATGTTCCCTTACAGCTCTAATAGTCTATGGACTTTTTAAAAAAAATTCTTTGTTCTAAGGGCCCTTCCAGTTCTAAATTCTATGACTAAATTTGGCATGAAGCCTAGGAGCCAATCCTTCCATCCCTGGGCCAGGGTCTTTGCTACCCACTCAATCTGAACAAGCCCGTTTATGTCTGTTACTGTTTGACTACTGCTGTTCCTTCAGCTTGCCCCCTGTTTGGAGGGAGGGGAGAGGAAAGACTGCCAGAAAGATGCTTTGGAATGTCGGGTGGAAATGTTGTGTCCAATTGGTGCCAGGAATGGGATCTTTCCTCTGTGCTTTCAAGTGGCAAACATCTTGCTTTAATAACCAGGCAGCAGCGGCCTCTCTGCTGGAGTCCCCAGAACAGAACCCACATGGATAACAAGGTTATTTCCCCTCAGGATCGATGGGCTGTCTTCTGAGAGGGGGGACCATTTGCCATGTTTGTTAAAATGTTCACAACAGTCCTTGAAACTGAGCCGCAGAGAGCCAGAGCAGGGATTCTGTGGAAATGACTGGCAGGCCCAGAGCAGAGAGCCGTATGTTTACATCAAGGCCTGTGTTCCTGGGGTGGGCATCACGTGACCAGAGGACAGTTCACTGATCTTCAGAGCCAGATGGGATTGATCAATTAGAGGGCATCCAGAGGAGGGTGATCAGGATGGTGAAGGGGCTGAAGCGGTCAGCTAAAGAAGCTAGAGATATGTTCAGACTAGAGAAATAAAGCCTTGGGATAGGGGGAGCTACATAATATGATATCTGTCTTAAGTGTCTGAATGGCTGGAAGGAATGGAAGGAAGATGATCTAGAAGGCAACTTAGAAGCCATCTAGTTCAACTCCCTCATTTTATAGATGAGGAAACTGAGGCCCAGAGAAGTTAAATAACTTTCCTAAGATCATACAGCTATAAAGTAGCAAAGCTAGGATTTGAACTCGGGTCTTACTCAAGATCTAGCACACTTTTCATTATTCTGCTTGACTCGAGGAGCAAAACTAGGAGTACTGGAGGAAGGGAGGTTTGGGGAAGCAAATTTTGTCTCAATACTAAGAAAAGCTTTCTAACAATTATAACTGTCTCCAAGTAAGGAACGGGCTGACTTAAGAGACAGTGGCCTCCACCATGAGGTCTTCAAGTAGAAATTTCCCCAACCACTTCTCAGGGATGATGTAGATGGCGTTCTTGTTTAGATAAAGAATCTTAGAGCTTAGAAGGGACCTTAGAAATCATCCAGTTCAATAATACCACCACCATTTTACAAGTGGTTTGCCCAAGGTTGCACTACATGACATCAGGGGTCCTTTCCAGTTTTGAGGTTTTGTGGAATGGAATGGCTAGCTATGGCTAGATAGGTCCAGGCTCAGGATAAAGGCATTTTGCAGCCTACAGGGAAAAGGGAGCTTGTTCTGATCATGGACAAACACCCCAAGGTGGGAAGACAATAGGTTTTTTGGGGTGAAAGCCTTTTTGGAAAAACTGCTAACTGAGTGAAGAGGAGCCTATGCCAGGAAAAATGAAGACATTTGTCCTAGACTTCCTAAGAATTTTAAAATAAAGGACAATATTTGGTTTGCAATACTAGGTGGGGAGTCAGGTTCTAATCCCACCCAATCAATTGTTCTGTGTCATAGAAAAAGCACTGAATCTGAAGTCAGAAGAGTTAGGTTCAATCCAGTCTGCTATTTACTATCTATGTGACCTTTTCTAGGCTTCCATTTCCTAATGAGGGAAATTAGATTACACTATCTCTAAGGTACCTTCCAGCTCTACACTTTATGAACTTTCCAGGCTAGACCTCAGTTTTTGTTTAAAAAAAAATGAGTACAGCACCTCCGGGAATGGTCTGAGGGTCAGATGAGATCATGGGCAAGGAATCAGCCTCGGAGGTCATCTGTGCTATCATTCTGTTCCGGGAATAGATTGAAAGTAACTGCCCCCAGTCAACTAGCACATCTCCTTATCAATCAGTCAGCAAGTCAATAAGTACTCACCAACCTTGTGTCTAGCCCAGGGCTGGAATGTGCAGGGAACTAAATGCTAGGATGGAAGACCTAGAGCTACACCTTGTACGAATTAGAATTCTGTCTGGGAAAACCCAGCTAAAACTGGCAATTGGGTCTGCTTGCATTTTGTAATGATGGCAACTATTTCTTCTCCGTTTCCATACACTTTGAAAAGTATATGTTGCAGGTAACCAACACTGGCCATTTCAGTCTCATGGAGTAGAAACCGAAAGATTCCTAATGTCAGAGCATTTAAAGCTGGAAATCCAATTCTAGCCCCCTCATTGTACAGATGAGGAAAACAGAGTCAGGAATTGAAAATGAGTTCTCTGATTCCAAAGCCAGTGCTCATCTATAGATTTTTTTTAATTCAATTTTTGATATAGAAGTACTTCCTCTACCAATGCAGATGGCTGGCCACCTTCTCTGGAGTTTAGGGTATTAAAGTTACCTGGGGCAGCAAGAGGTTAAGTGACTTGCAAGGAGTGGTCACAGCCACAGGATATGGAGGTCTTGAACCCAGATCTTCCTGTACATTAGACTAGTTCTCTACTGCCACATGCTGCCTCTTACATATATGTTGATTACAAGTATGGAATCCTAGAATAGGTATAGGGAGGGTCCTCGTGGCTTTGTGCTCTGATTCTTCCTGTATACAGGGTATTCAAAGAGCAAAAAGTGAGTTCTCCAACAGAACCGGCTCTGTGTTGCCACTATCAAGGATAGAGTTTGGGGAGGAATAGACCATGAGTTGGGTCCAGGTAACTATTGATCATAGGTGTCTTATCATTTTAGAGTTCTGTCCTTAGGGCTCATATTGTCTTTACTTGGTGAGAGGTCATCAATTTATTTTATAGAGAAGGAAAATGAGGCTCAGAGAAGAAGGGAAGCAATTAATGATAGGGCTGGTATTTTGTTTGTTTGTTTGTTTTCAAACAACTTGTTTTGTTTTTTGAATGATGAAGTTACCAAATATTAAATAAAACAAACATTTCCTTACATAAAGCAAAAAAGAAAAAAATATATCAAACTGCAAATACCTACTGCTTATATAGCTTGCTTTTACTTCTAAGATGTTACAGATTATCTTTTGGATCTGTTCAGATTGCCTATCCCTCTGTTGTTTTTGTCATTTTAAAAAATGCTCAATGCCCTTCCCATCACAGTCTCTAGTCTCCCTCAGGCAACAGGTTTTATATGGGGACGTTCAGGTGTTTTACTGGGAAGTGTCTTTTGTGCCCACACACAATTTCTCTGAAGAGAGAAACTGCACAGAAAGACAGAAAAGTATGAACAGGATCGTTTCACAAAACAGAAATGAAATGCAGATAAGAACCAAGGAGGCCGGGTTGGCCCAACAACATGTATACAAGAGTGAGGGAGGTATGACAAAGACGCGAAATGAAACAGACTTGTATTACTACATGACCTTGTTCGTACTATCAGTGGCAGGAGAGGTACCACATTTGAACTCTTAGTTCTCTGTATCTGATGCACCATATGAAGAAATAGAAATAAAACCAAGCCTCAGAATACTACATTGTCTACTAGGAGATCACAGAACATTAAAAGATGAGCATACCCACAGAAAACAGAACATACCAAGTGTTTAAAGCAGGGATGGTAATGGACAGCCCACATACTCTATTGTCAAGAGATTGAGAGAAAGGCCCCAAGCACTCTGGGTGAAACCCCTGTGGCAGTTATTTGGCAGGGTACGGACAACCCCCACGGGATGTTAAGGCGTGGATGGATTGTGAGTGGTTATCAAGTGGAGAGAGTGCCCTTATCAATGGGAAATACAAATAGAGTAAGGAGAGTGCATGTTACCCAGATTACAGTAGTTAGGGCTGGTATTATTAGCACCAGCCTGCTTGGATAATGGTCCTTCCTTCCTCTCTTCTTCCTCCCTCCCTCCCTCCCTCCCTCCCTTCCTTCCTTCCTTCCTTCCTTCCTTCCTTCCTTCCTTCCTTCCTCCCTCCCTCCCTTCACTACTTTACTACTCTGTGTCACCTTGTGGACACATTTCTTCCCCTTCCCAGGCTTCAGGTTTCTCAGTAAAATAAGAGGGGTGAATGAGGTGATCTCTTAAGGTTTCTTCTAATCTTGATTTGATTCTATGACTTCTGATAGACCTAGGGACTGTGCCATCTCAGGGTAAGGTCTAAGAAGTGGGGACTTGCTGTGTGTGAATGACAAATGGTTCATTCACTGGCAGTGACATTTGGAGACAGACACACTTATCTTCCTCCTCCCGGTGACCTTTCTGTTCTCCAGGTGCTTTGCCCCAGCCAGTTGCCCCTGATCCCACCCCTTTGCCCCAGTGGGTTCCCTCGTGGAGGAGTCTGGAGATCTCAGGGGGCAAGGGCACAAATGAATTTCTGGGAATCGATGAAGCCAACAGGGCCTTATTTATCATTGTCTCTCTGTAAACACTTGGGGACCTGTGTTCAGGGAGATCAGCACAGAGCTAAGGAGCTGGTTGTAGATGGGGGTTGACAGGCTACTTTGGCCAATAGACCCTCTGAGAGAAGAATTGACCTGTCTGTCTGGTTCAGGAAAGGCATGAGACTCAGTAAGTTCAGCCATGATGTAATGGGAAGAGCACTCATTTGGGAGCAAAAGGACCTGTGTTTGATTCTTAGTTCTTTTGCTTTGTACCTGCATGATCCTAGGCAAGTCCCTTCCCCTTTCTGAGCCTCAGTTTCCTCATCTGTAAATGGAGGGGTGGAGGATAGGCTTGAAACTACCTAAGGTCTCTTTTCTAGCTATAAATCTACAATCCCATGATCCTTTCTGAGCTTCAGTTTTCTCATCTATAAAATAAGGATGGTTATAACTGACACTACTCACCTCCCCAGGATGTTGTGAGGAAATTGCTATGTAAATGTGCTGTTATTACAATAATCCTTGTGGGAGGTAGTGAGGGTTTGAGTAGAGTGGCAGCAGTGAAGAAGAAGGGACAGATGTGAAACACTTGTAAGAAAAAAAAAAACTAGTCCATTCTGGGCTGCGTCAGCCCTTCTGTCTCCTGCCATTATGGGCTGGTGGTCTGGGATGGGCCAAACCAGACACGCTAAAATAAGGATATAGTGGTAGTTTACATCCCCAGACCATGTCACAAAGTTGGTTCAGAAACTCCTGTGGGTTCTCCTGGATTCTGAGGGAGAGCCATATCCTCTGCACTGTGGGGGCCTGTGGACCAACCAAAACTAGAGAAGTTTCCCTAGTGTTCCCATGGATCCTGGGTTGGTCTGGCACAGGGAGGGTCACATATGTCTTACAGAGCAGGTGCATATTGTGAGAGAGAGGGTCTGGAGTTTCTCAAGAATGTGGACTCTGAAGATTTTAGATCTGGGAGTGGTAAGAACTCACAAATGTAGCCTCTGACTTAATCAAATCAACAAATGCTTATCTAGTACTCAGTGTGGGCCAGGCCCTGCCCTCAGGAAGCTCACAGTCCAGTGGGAGAGACAACATGCAAACTAGCATATACAAACAAGCTATAAAAGGAAGATCTATGACCTCTCAAAGTTCCTTCCAGGTGTGGAAGTGTGGGTGCAAGGCACAGACTGGAACTTTCTCTTCATGCCCTTCTCTCAGAAACAAGCACAGAGGGTGATGGGACCTATAGATATAGGAGATAGAAAGCAGGTCCTAGCCTAGAACCCTGCACAGTGAGGCTGAGTAAATATAGTGAAAAGGGCACTAGGCTGACAGACAACTTGGATTCAGTTCCTGAATCTGCCACTAAAATTCACTGTTTCTTGCCACTTTTTTCCTAACAAGCTCTGATTCCTCATCTTTAATATGAAAAGTATTAGACTAGATTCTGGTCTCTAATATCCTATGTTCTTAAGGTTTCTTCATCTACAAAGGTTCTATGTGATGGTTCTATGATTCTGTCTTGTTGGCCTCCTCCCTCCTGGGAGAGATGGGCAGGAGCACAGCCTGCTGAGGCCTTTAGAATCTCAGAATGTCCGAGCTGGGGATTAGAGGTCATCACTAGGTGATGAGTCCTTCATTTTAGTCAGGTTAACAAGTATTTTATGAAGAGCTTCCTATTTGCCAGGCACTATGCTAAGCACCTGGGGCTTCAAAGAAAGGCAAAAGAGTCCCTGCTCTTAAGGAATTCCCATTCTAATGGGGGAGATGACATGTAAATAACTAGGTATGTATAGAAAGTTATAGAGAGATTCAATGGAAGGGAACCTTAAGTGGAAATTCCCAGCAAAGATAATGTGAAAGTCTTAGAGGAAGAAACCTGCCTGATTGATTGAATGGCATCATTCCTTACCCACTCCCAGGTGTGTTTGTGTTTGTTTACATGTGCATGAAATGACTTGTTCCACCCACCCACACCAAGGGCCACACCCAATTCCTGCCCCAGCAGCCTCTCCTACAGTCTTGAAAAATGATGTAGTGGCACACAAACTGATTTTGAATCAGAAGACTTGGGGTTCAAATCCCAGATAGGTAGGTGACCTTGGGCAGTTCCCCTAACCTCTCTGAGCTACTACAAAATTAGGAAATTAGACTAGAGGAGTGGGGAACCTGCAGCCTTGAGGCCACATGTGGCCTTCTCAGTCCTTGGGTGCAGCTTTTTAACTGAGTCCAAGTTTTACAGAACAAATCCTTTTATTATGAGGATTTGTTTTGTGAAGTTTGGATTCAGTCAAAGGGCTGCACTTGAGGACCCAGAGGGCCACATGTGGTCTCAAGACCACAGGCTTCCCATCCCTGGACTAGATCAAGTGGTTCCCATCCAATGATGAAGATTGAGGGAGGGTGCGGAGTGCAAGGGGGATGTGGAGGAGGGAGTTATTCTAGGATGTCCAAGCCCTATAATGTATTTTCTCAGTCACCTGATCCATACAACTACTGTTATGGATGTTTTTGAATTTTTTTAAATTTTAAAAAGTCCGCATCTTTGAAAAGATTGGGAAACAATGGGTGATCTTTAAGATCCCTTCCAGCCCCTAATCCAGTGAAGTATGGATAGGCTTCCCAGAGAAGAATCAATCCTTGCTACCTGTGTCAATGGCTAACTGCATCATTGGGTGAATTCATGGGGAGTGCATTCCAGATCTCCCATCTTTCTGACTTAAGTATTCCTTCCGCTAGAAATGGAAGCAGCTTTTCTCACAGAAAGCTACGGTAAAGTGGGAGTGAGGGGGTGTGGGTGTAGACATTTGGGGAGAAGAGCCTAGGACGTCACTGGATGGGATTAATTAATAGTTTTTCCCTTCCCCTGTCCGTGCCTACCCAGATCCCATCTGATGCCGAGGCTGAAGGAATCGAGGTCCCACGAGTCCTTGCTCAGTCCGAGTAGCGCAGTGGAGGCGCTGGATCTCAGCATGGAGGAGGAAGTGGTGATCAAGCCTGTTCATAGCAGCATCCTGGGCCAGGACTACTGCTTTGAGGTAAGATCCTGGGATGGGAGGAGCTGCCTCAGGTCAGGAGGGAAGAATGGAAGCTCTGCTGGGTGCTATCTCCTTTCCTGTCTGTCCTGCCACGGGCCTCTCTTACATGTGCTCCTCCTCTAATAACAGCTAACATTTTTCAATGCTGACTATGTGCCAGGCACTGCTTTACAATTATTATCTCATTTCATCCTCCATACAACATGGAGGTAGGTTCTATTATTATCCTCATTTTACAGTTGAAGAGACTGAGGCAAACGGCTTAAATGACTTGCCCAGGGTCACACAGCTAGTAATTGCCTGTGGCCAGACTTAAAATCAGGTCTTCCTGTCTCCCAGCTGGCACTCTATCCATTGTGCCACCTAGCTGCCCCCCTAAACCTGCAAGTCCCCTATTGCCTACTGCATGAAAGTCAGGCTCCTTAGCCTGGCATTCGAGGCTTCTCTCCCCCACCCCTGTGCCAACAATCCTTCTCCACTCTATCTTCTTAAATTTATCTCATACTCAATTAAGGCATGTAGAGGCAGCTTTGTAGTCATGGAAGAAGAGTGGATTTAGAGTTAGCAGACCTGTGATTAAAATCCTGGCTTTGCCACTCACTATTTTGTATAACCTCTGGTAAATTATTTCCCTTCTCTTGACCTCGCTTTCTTTGTAAAATAAAGAGGTTGGACAAGATGGTTTCTAAGGTTCTAATGTCCTATGAGCCTTGATTTTCTGTGCTCCAACCAAACCATATCACTCACTCTCCCATTATATATCCCAACTTGTCTGAATCATGCTTTTGCCCATGTTGTTCCTGGCACATGAAATCTTCCATCCTCCATATTTGTTGAAATCTTACCCAGCTCAGATGATGCCCCTTCTAAGAAATCATCCGTGATACCCCCCCTCCCCCCGGATCAATAACAGCCCTTTCCCTTTTCTGTCTCAGACATCATTGTGTACCTCCCTTTGGCAGTTAGGATACTCTGTTTCATATCATAATAATTAAAACGTGTCGTACCCCATAGCATGGCCCTGTCAAAATTTAACATCTTCTCTAGCACCCAGCACAGTGCTTTGTATACGTCAGTGTGTGTACTTTGTATGTGACGGCATCTATGCTGGCCCTCCTGTGCATGCATATTCTACCCCCTGCGTGCCTTCTCTTCCTGTGAGATTCCTATCTATGCATCTGGCATATAATAAGAGTTGGTGGAGAGGAAGGAAGAGAGAGAAAAAAAAAGAAAAGAATTAATTTATGGTTAGTGGCAGAGCATCAAGGGAAAACAGAAAACAGAGGAGTCTCTTCTCTCACTCCCATCACTTAAGAATAGTTGATGCCATTGGGACAGCAGAAAACAATCCAGAAGAAACTGCTTTCAGCTGAAGTGGAAGAAGAGGCAGAATCTAACTTCTCTCTGCCCTGCCCGGCCTGGAGTGGGAAGGGAGAGCTGCCTCTCATTCAGCCAAGATGTTGGATCCCTCTGGGAGGCTCAGAACCAGAACCTTCCTTTTCCCTGTAGAGCTCCCTGTGGCTTGGGATGGGACAGGGAACAGGGGAGAAAGAGAGGGTTATTGAGCCCTTCGGAGAATTCTGCTCTCTTCAACTGTGTCAGTGCTGATGAGCCCTTTATTCTCTCTTTGAACTTCAGTTTTCTTCATCTGTAAAGTAGATATGTTAATTCTTAGCCTGCTGCATAAGGATGCTTTAAGGGCCAAACGAGATAACATATATAAATGCTTTGGTAGAATGGTGTATGAGGGCTGGGCTCTGAGGGAGGCGGTGTGAGAAAAGAGAATAAATGCTAGACTGAGAATCAGGAGACCTAGATTTAAATCCTAACTTCTTCGCTTAGTATCTGTTTTGTCTTGTACAAGTAACAAGTAATTCAGGGATAATTATGAGAGGCAGCACAGAGGAGTCAAACACCCTGCTCACTGAACTGGGTTAAAATGCATTGTTTAATACAATAGAACATTTGTTGTTGTCCATCACCCAGCTCTTCATGGCCCCATTTGGGGTTTTCTTGCCAAAGATGCTAGAGTGATTTGCCATTTCCTTCTCCAGACCATTTCACAGATAAGGAAATTGAGACAAACAGGGTGAGTGACTTGCCCAGGGTCACACACCTACTAAGTATCTGAAGCTAGATTTGAAGTTGGGTCTTCCTGACTCCAGGCCCAGCATTTGATCCACTGTGCCACCTAGCTGTCCTAGGATAGAACATAAATAATGTAGATGTGTAGTTTTCTAAGTCTGCAGGGATCCTGATACATAGTTTAGTGGCCCCATTTTTATTTGAGTTTAGCACCACTACTATAGCCCATAGATGTAGTTTTGGAGTTAGGGTTCACGTTTCACCTCTGACACATTAACTCTGTGACCCTGGACAAGTCATTTAACTTCTCATTGCTGTAGCACACTCTCCAAGACTGTAACCTATAGAATGGTTGCTGATTAGCATTGATAGAAGGGCTTGCCTACACCACTGAAATTGTAGATTTAGACCAAGTATAATAACTGCTACTATAGTTGTTACTACTATATAAACTTATACTACTGTATAAATGAGTGACAGTTACACAACACATTAAGGTTAACAAAGCACTTATCATTTGAGCGTCTTGCTTAACTTCTTAGAGATTCAGTTTTCCCATGATAAATGGGAATGACAGTAGAGGTACAGTACAGTAATGGGAAGGAAGGAAAATGCTTTGTAGATTATAAAGCACTATAGAAAGGTGAGCTACTGTCATCTTCCTCATTATTATTCCAATCAACTTGGGGCTGAGGGAAGAAATAAAAAGGGAGAGGGGAAGAAATTTTACATGATAACTTTATTATATATTTAAAAGGAATAGCAAATTGTACATAGCGAATTTGCAGTTTCATGTACAATTGTCTTTTTTATTATACTGTGTTATGGAAATTCTTATTTTATTCCATAAATTAAAAATAGTTTTTTAAAAAAAGGAATGGCTCTAGAACCCTAAGAAAAAACAAAATAAAATAAATCTCTGTCTCTCCTGAAATGCTCTCTGAGTTGGGCTGGCCCCATTCTGATGAGCTTCGCTCAACAGAAGGCCAGATGAATCAGTCTCAGAGTGGGCCTACGTTCAGGAATACAGTAGTGGTCTATGGGCGACTCCAAAGGCTCTACGTCTCAGGCACTGAGGATGGAACTGTGCCGGTGACTTGGCTTCTCCTTCTTTCTTCTCCATTAGTTCCTTTAGCCCCCACTTGGAGATCATTTCTCGAAAGATGAACCCCTTTGGTAATTATGCTTAATTAGTGGAACCATCCATCTGAGGGATGGATATAGTCATGTAAATAAGTTGCATCATGGAAATTAATGAGTCCTGCATTTTCCTTTCTGGTCCCTGCAAACTCATGATATGGTACTTGGCCCCCCAGAACAGACTGCCCCTCTGCCAGTCAGGTACGTTTAGATGGTGCTGGTGGAAGAGGAGGAAGAAGAGAGCATCTCTTATGGGACAGCAAGTCAGAAGCTGCTAGGGAGCTGTGGCTCTGGGAGAGATTCTGTGTGTGTGTGTGTGTGTGTGTGTGTGTGTGTGTGTGTGTGTGTGTGTGTGTGAGACTTTGTTTTGCTGCTCCTTCCTGGCCCTTGTCTGCTTTCTCTTCCCTGATGGGTTGTGCTGTGGTAGAAACAGCCCAGATTTAGACTCAGGAGAGCTGGCTTTGAGTCTCTTTTACTTATTAACTGTGTGACCCCAGGCCAGTCATTTCCCCTTTTGGAGCATCCATCTCCTCCTCTGTAAAATGAGTGGCCTGGATAAGAGCATCTCTAAGGTCCCTCCCAGGCAAACATCCTATAACTTTTAGATTTGTAACCCTTGCTAGTACTTTGCAAGACTGTTGTGAGAAAAGCACTTTGCAAACCTTAAAACACTATGTAATTGTGAATTATTATTATTGTGGCAATAATTGTTGTTCATAATCCTTCAGATAGGCAGCATGGTATAGTGAAAAACAGCCTGAATTTGGAGCCAGAAAACCTGGGTTTTAATTCTGACTCTGCTATCTATTACTTTTGTAACCTTGCACTAGTGACTTCCCATTTCTGAACCTCCATTTCCTTATCTGTAACGTGAAGTGGCTGCACTACATAAGTTCTAAGCTCCTTACACCTCTAAGGTCTAAATATCCTTTCTTTTTTTATTTTATTTTTAATTTATGGAATAAAATAAGCATTTCTATAGGATAGTACAACAAAAAAGATGGTTGTACATGAAATTGCAAATCTACTATGCATGACTTGCTATTCCTTTCAAATATACAACAAAATTATCATGTAAATTTCTTTTTTTTTCTTCCCTCCCCTCAAAATTGTTGGGAAAACTAGAAAGCAGTATATTAGAAACTGGGCATGGACCAATATCTCACACCATTTGCCAAGATGAGGTCAAAATGTATACATGACCTAGATATAAAGAGAGATTTTACAAGAAAATTAGAACAACATGGACTATATTATTTACCAGACTTGTGGATAGGAGAACAGTTTTTGAATGGGTGTAAATATCCTTTTAGGTGGTGTTGGATTGGGATCTTAGAGTCAGAAGACCTGATGTGAATCTGTTCACAGGTCTGCCCTCTCAATTTCCTCAGTGTGTAAGATAAAGAAGTTTTGTGTTAAATGAGAGAGGAAACAAGAGTGCTGGACCAGAGTCACCAGACCTGGGATAGAATTCGGGAATTTCTACTTAGCTGTGTTACCTTCATAGGTTTCCTTCTCCTCTCTGAGCTTTAGTTGCTTCATATATAAAATGAAGGGGGTTAGACTAAACTGTCTCAGAGGTCCCTTCCAACTCTAAATGATTGGGTGATCTCTAAGGTCATTTCCCTTTTTGATATTCTGAGAATGTTTGATTAAGAAGGCAGTTCCTTAGGAAAGGAAGAGGGCATCCTTCCCCCTTCCGTGCATGTGTGTGTGTGTATGTACATATGTATATATATATATATATATATACACACACACACACACACACACACACACACACACACACTATATATATATATATGTGCATGCATGTGTGTGTGCCCATGTGTATCTCCCAGGCATTCTATGTCCTTGGAGCTGCCAAGCATGTAAACGTAGGCTACCTCTTTGGTTATCACACCATCCCTGTTCTTTTCCATACAGGTAACAACTTCCTCAGGAAGTAAGTGTTTTTCCTGCCGATCCGCAGCCGAGCGGGATAAATGGATGGAGAACCTTCGTCGAGCTGTGCATCCTAACAAGGTAAAATCTGGAATCGAGTGAGTGGCTTGGTCCCTGAATCTCCTCTCCCCCCTGGGACCACAGTGCCATTTGTGGGAAACACCCTGCTTCAGTCAGACTTCAACCCTGGTGGCAGTCTATGTCATCTCTACCCAGGTGGGGAGATTGAGATTAGATCTGCAGAGGTGCAGAAGGGTGGAAATGCCAAGGAAGAGAACACAGGAATGTGGAAGGAAGTAATTATCTCAGGAATGGGTTAAGGGAAGTTGTGTGTGGAGGTACAGGACTGGGCAGGATGATAAAATGCACTGTCCTGACATATATGCTGGTCCGTGATTTGACATTGTACTGGACATCCAGGTCCCTTTCCACCTATGTCTCCTGGCATTGGGAGTACAATATCAAATTAGCCACATTGATATTAAATGCTCCCTGGCATCTCATTCTAGTTCTGTTGTTGTTCACTTGTTTGTCTTGTCCAACTCTTCATGACTCCATTTTGGGTTTTCTTGGCAAAGATACTAGAGTGGCTTGCCATTTACTTCCCCAGCGCATTTTGCAGATGAGAAAACTGAGGCACACAAGATTAAGTGACTTGCCCAGGGTCACACAGTTAGTAAGTGTCTGAGGCCAGATTTGAACTCAGAAGGATGAGTCTTCCTGACTCCAGGCCCAGCACTATATCCACTGCGCCACCTATCTGCCCCATCTCATCCTAGAGATCCCCACATTTAATGGGGAGACAAATGTTTTTCAGCCATGGTTGAAATCTCCAAAGTGACTCTCAGAAACAATTGTACTTGCAGAGGTTTTAAAAACCTGCTAGGAAGTGTGGATGCTCTTTCTAAACATTCCCTTTCTCTACCATGCCTCCATTCTCCCTAAAACTCTCTGGTGTCCATTTCAGATTCTTTGTAATCTCTCTCTTTCTCTCTCCCTCTTTTCCTCCCTGTCTCTCCCCCCCACCCCGCCCCACTCCCTACTGTTGAGGAATAGAATGAAAAGTCCTATTCATTGGAAGTCAGAAAAATCGTAGAAAGTTGAAGTTAGAAGGGATTTTTAAAAAAGAAAGTGAAAAACATTAGCATGTTAAAGCTGAAAGATATTTTAGAACATGAAATGTGAAAACATAGAGCATAAAATGTTAGAACCTGATGGGACCTTAAGCATCATCTAATCCAACTCTTTCATTGAGCAAGTGAGGACTGTGAGGCCCGAGAACATTAAATGAATCAGCCAAGGTCTAGTTTGTGATGTAAGGAAGGATTAAAACCTGAATCCCCTGATTCTCAGTCTACTCATCTTTTTACAGTGACCTGCTAACTCCTTTTATACAACTCTGTTAAAACAATCTCCCTTACTGTTTCAGGACCCCAAAAAGATGCGGCTTCTCTGCCTAATTTTCCACAAGACATTATTGTTGGCCATGTATCTTCTTAAGTTAATTTGTTTCTCACTCAAGACATGAGGTTAAGGACAATCTAGAAAGTGGAAGGAAAGGGGTTTATAGAAGACCCACTAATCTACTCTTCTTTTGATACCAAATTCACAGTACATTTTGGCAATTTCAATTTCAGACAGCCAAAGGAGATGAATTATCCTTTCTCTGGGCCTTAGTTTCTCAGTCTATAAAATGAAGAGGTTGGACAAGATGACCTCTAAGGTCAATTTTAGGTCTAACATTCTTTGTTTTGTGTTCTAATATTCTGTTTTCCACAGACTCAATTATAACATTCTGTGTTCTTTGTTCTCATTTCGGACATCTCTTCCAGCTCCAAAATTCTGAGTTCTCTGCTTTAACATAATATGTTTTAAGGTTGTTTTTTTTTTCCAGCTCTGACATTTTATGACTCAAATTAACTCTGGTTAGCTGGGCCATTTGAAAAAAAAAGTACAGGAGGGGGACCACATTTGCCAATGGGTTGGTTGGAGTGTATAGTGGAGAGGAAGGGGAATCATTGCTCTCTGCCTAATCTCTCTGACTGTCCATGTGCTCCCTAGGACAACAGTCGGAGGGTGGAGCACATGCTGAAGCTCTGGGTCATCGAAGCAAAGGACCTCCCAGCCAAGAAGAAGTATTTATGTGAACTGTGCCTGGATGATGTCCTTTATGCACGGACTACATGTAAGCTAAAGACAGACAATGTCTTCTGGGGGGAACACTTTGAGTTCAATAATCTGCCACCACTCAGGAATATCACAGTGCACTTGTACAAGGAGACTGACAAGAAGAAGAAGAAGGACAAGAACAACTACCTGGGGCTGGTGAACCTGGCCGTGGCCTCGGTGTCGGGGCGGCAGTTTGTGGAGAAATGGTACCCTGTAGTGACACCCAACCCCAAGGGCAAGAGTCCTGGCCCCATGATCCGTATCAAGTCCCGATACCAGACTGTCAGCATCCTCCCTATGGAGATGTATAAGGAATTTGCTGAGTATATCACCAACAACTATATGGCTCTGTGCTCTGCGCTGGAACCTGTGCTGAGCGTCAAGAACAAGGAGGAGATGGCGTCAGCCCTGGTGCACATCCTGCAGAGCACTGGGAAGGCAAAGGTACAAGCCAAACCCTGCATGTCCTTCATGGCCCCAGCTAGGTACATGTGTATAGCACACACACACACACACACACACACACACAGAGTCCTATGGAAAGCAGTCTGCTTTCTTACTTATTGTGCTTGACTCAGGGATTGGAGTCCTATAGGAGATGTGTAGACAAGCCAGTCATCACCCAGAGTTTACTTTCCCTCCCTCTCTCCAAGGAGAGAGTACAGAGACAGAATGTTAGAACATGAAACATAAAATGTTGAGCTGGAAGGACCTTAGAACATTGAATTTCAGCACTGGAAGAGACTTTAGAACATGGAGTGATAAAATATAGAACACAGAATGAATGTAATAATAATAGCTAGCTCTTTATATTATATTTATACTTATTCATATTATAAATTTAATATATTATATATTTATATATCATTTATGTATTTTAATTCATATAATATAAATATTATAAATTATATTTATATATAATTTATATATTTATATATTGTATTTATATATAATATTTATATATAATATAAATATTATATTTTATATATATTATATTTATATATTATATATATAATATAAATACATTTATATTATAGAGCTCTTACTATGTGCCAGGCACTGTGCTAAGCACTTTCTAGTTATTATCTCATTTGAGCCCCACAACAGCGCTGGGAGGTAGGTACTGTTATCACCATTTTACAGTCGAGGAAACTGAAGCAGAGTCCAGCATCACAAAGCTAGTGAGTATCTGAGGCCAAACTTGAACTCAGGTCTTCCTGACTCCAGACCTGGTGCTGTGTCCACCATAACACATAGTTGTAAGGGGTTTGAGGGACCTTAGAGACCATGTAATCCAGTGATTTTTAACTGGGTGGGGGAGTCTATTAACTTTAGTGATATATGTGTGTGTGTGTGTGTGTGTGTGTGTGTGTGTGTGTGTGTGTGTGTGTGTGTGTGTGTGTGTATGTATGTATTTTTTTTTTGATAACTGCATTTCAATGTAATTGCTTCCCTTTGTAATCATGTGTGTTTTATTCATTTGAAAAACATCATTCTAAGAAGGGTCTGTATGCTTCACCAGACTGCCAAAGTGGGGACCCCAACACAAAAAAAGGTTTAGAACTCGATCTTGACAAACATCCTCATTTTATAGGTGAGAAAATGGGGTCTCCACAAGGTAAATGAGCATATCCAAGGTGACAGAGCTAGGAATAAAGCTCAGGTGTGACTCCTAATGCAATTTTCACTATTCCAAAGCTGACTTCTGATGAAATTCCTACCTGTTGGGGCCTTCTTTGTCCACAGCACTAGTGGTGAAGCTGAAGCTTAGAGAAGTAACTCTGACGTCAGACCCAACATCCAGGTTGAAAGTGCACACAGCAGGTGTGGGGCTAAATATTACTTCTAGGTTCTTGCCTCTGGGGAAGGACTATGATTGCTGTAGGATTTGCAGTCCCAGTCTAATATGTTAAGGGACAGGGATGATGTTGTGGGGACTTCTTCCTCCCTGAAATCAGGTGCCTATATTGGAAGTTAGGCACTTGAGCTTTCTTACTCTTATAGACTAGCAGCACTAAAAGGGATTTCAGAGATCACTTTGTCAAGCCCCTCTATTTTACTGAAGGGTAAAAGTTGAGAAACTGAGGCCCATAAAAGGGAACTGTCCTGCCCTGGGTTACACAGTGAGTTAATGACAAAATGCAATCTCTTTACTCCAAGGGCTGGGCTCTTTCTACCAAGACAAGCTGCCTCTCCTCTCCTTTGAGTATACCCAGATCAAAGCCCCTGTCAGAGTCCCAATTAACTGAACTCTTCATCTAAGAAGGTTAGTCAGCACTTGGGGAGGAGGATAATTTGTTGGGCAAGTAGGAAACCGTCTCTCCCCTGCCGGCTCTGCGGAACCTGCTGGTACCTGCTCATTACCGAGGATTAATGCCATCAGAAATGGTTGGTATTCAAGATGGGAGAGGAGGGGCTGCTGCCACCACTTCTGATCTGGTTAGACCTTGCTTCTGGAAGCTGGGTCAGCAGCCATTATCCTGGGTCTCAGACCTCTGACGTTAGCTCTTCCTGCTCTGGAGAGGGTCAAAAAGGAAGTCACTTGCTCACACTTAAGGACATCCTCCATACGACCTTAGCATGAGAAGCAGAGCTGCCCATGAAACACTGGGGGAGTCAGTGTGATGTAGTAAAAAGAGCAATAGGATAGGGGTCAAAAGACCTAGATCTGAGTCCTGCTGTGTATTAGCAACCTTGGACAAGTTGCTTCTCTGTTTGGGCCTCACTTCATAAAATGAGTAGAGTTGAACCAATGATCTCCTCCGACTCCTTCTAGCTTTAATATTCTGTGCATATATAACACGGATTTTGTGACTCTCTTTCTACTACTCTTTCTGCTCTTCTGATGTGTCTCCCTCATATGTCACATATTCCCCTGACTCGTATCATGCTCACACTCACCCTGCTTCTGGTCTATGCCTCCATAAAGAAGGAGGTCTGTTTCTCCTCCTCCTCCTTCTTGGGGGCCAAACCCCAAACCAAGTCAATCTGTGCCATCCTTAGATTAGACACTGGGAAAAGTACCTGTGCTTGGCTAGGTTACCTCACCTTGTGGCCTAAGGAGGGTGATTTTTCAACTAGTGCCTCAGTCATCTACTCTCTAAAATGGGTGATAGTTGATCTACAGTTGTAGGGGATATCTTGTGAGTCATGTGAACCAGGGATGGCAGCTGCCTTCAGACCTTATGGAACAGGAAAGAAAGGGACAAACCTCAGCTCATATTTAGAGAAGCCAGATTTTTCCTCCCTTAGGCCTGACGTTCACTTGAAGGGAAACTTAGTACCAAGTGCCAAGAAAAAAAAATAGCCCTATCAAACCAGGCTTTGGGTAGAAATAAGATCTATGGCTAAGCCTATTCACTGCTCTGATAAATACACTAGGGACTCAATCTCTGTCTCGAATCCATCAATTCAACTGTCCCTGGAGGAGTACCTGCCTGTCTCATATTTAAATATAATTAGATTGTTGATCATAAGATTTAGAGCAGGGAAAGGACCTTAAGAATGATCCGTTCTAACCTCCTCATTTTACAGATGATGAACAAGGTTAAGTACTTGTCCGAAATCATAGAGTAACAAGTAACTGAGCCAGGATTTGATCCCAGGCCCTGTGATCCCATATCATATTAGCACCTTTGTGGGAAATGTAAGGTAAATGTATCCCCTACCTTTCACTTTCTAAATCTCAGTTTCCTTCCCTTTCACACAAAGGAGTTGGGCTGGCCGATGTCTAAGGTCCCTTTCGGTGCTAACATTTTTGAGTTTATGTTCTCCATCTTTAAGCCTTGATTTAAGCCTGCGTCCCAGACTATTGCACCCTACCCTTCAAGGCCAAGAATAATGGCTGGGATCCAGGTAACTAAATCTTGGTTTAGTTTTCTTAGTACCTTAGTCCCTCTCTTTCCCTTCCCCCCTTTCTTGTTCCCTCCCCCCACCAAAAAAAAAAGCCTCATATCCCTTTCAAAAACCACAATAGCACATTGAATAGATGTGATTGATGGACCTGGAAGAATCAGCCTTTGGACTATGCAGCTCATAGGATAAATCACTACCAGAACATCCCTCAAAAAGCTTTTTTCACTCTTTACACACGCAATCATTCGGGGGGGGGGGGGAGAGGCATAACTAATGCTTGCTGTGGGATAAGAAGTGAAGAGTGTGATCCTGGTGTTCTGCCTGCCTGAGCTCATAAGGTCACAGTCATTCATTCCCTGTGCTAGTGCTCCAGGCAGTATGTTTTCCTTGATGCTATCAGTAAGGCAAAGCTGCTGTAGAGGTTGAAATGTCAAACCTTCCTTTTTGTAAATGATTGCCCCTGTTTCTGTTTTGCTAGTATCAGCTGTATGTAAGATCTTGGGCAGGTCATTTGCCTCTCGGAGCCTCAGTTCTTCATCTATAAAATCAGGGGAGGGGGTGTTATTAGCGTGGAGCAGAGGCAAGAGATAGTCCTGAAGTCACACCTGGGTTTGAGTCCTGATCTTCAGCTGTTACTGGCATGTGACTCTGGTTAAGTCACTTCACCTTTTAGTACCCCAGGGAACTCTCTAAGAATGTAAATTGCTGGCTAATTGCTGGGCTTTATCCTCACCACCACAGTAGTTCCCTACACTAATCAAATCACAAGTCTAGACCTCCCTCCCTCCATCAAAAAAATTAAGACATTGGTGTCTCTTAGGTTCCTTCCAATTTCAAATCTAGTATTCCTTCCCCAAAGCCTTGCTGATGGTCCAAGAGATCGGTGATAAGATTGAATCTACCCTTTCATTGTATACATGAGGAAACAGTGGTTCTGGGAGTAGTGGCTTTCCCAAAGTCACACAACTAACAAATAACAGTGCCAAGACTGAAACCCAGGTCTTCTGATTCTAAAGCCAGTAGTCTTTCCACTACACCACAGTGCCTTGGACAGGTTTAATGACCTTTTGGGAAAATGAGTTCTCAGATGGATTTTTTTTTCCTCCACCTTAAAAGGAGAAGAAACAGATAAGAAATAGGTTCCTAAGAGGCTCAACTCCTCAATGACCAGAGTACAAATGGTCACCCAAAGAGAATGGCGGAGGAATCATTTCTCCCCATTGAGCAGCGCTGTAAGCACCAGCCATTAAGTCTATTAGGGGTTCTTCATGGCTTCTAGGAAAATATATGTGGGGGGCGGTGTATGTGTGTGGGTGTGTGTGTGTTGGGGGGAATGGCGTAGGGAGAACAACTTTCAAAGAAAGCCCTGAGCTTTAAGAAGAAGGGAGGATAAGGTCTGTGGCTCAAGGCATTAAATATGAGATAAACATTTAATTACAAAGGTAAACATATATTTTTTATTTGTTTCTAGGTCAAGGATATTTTTGCGTTTGCATGTAAATTTGTATGTTGATAGTAGGAAGGGTAGAGAGGGACTTTGATGCCTGGCTTATTCTGTCTTAAGAGATCTCCAAGCAGAGCTCTGGACCAAGAGTCAGGAGACCCAGGGTCTCTCTACTCCCAGGGTGTAATCCCAGCTCTACCATTTACTAGCTTTATGACCTTAGGTAAGTCACTGCCCCTTATGATGCCTCAGTATCCTCATTTATAAAATGAGGTGGTTAGACTATCTCTATAATCCTTTAAAATTTTAACACTGTGTTCTAGCATTCTCTATTCTAAAGCTTCTCCCAGTTTAAAAAAAAAATCCTGCAATTTTGTGATACCCAAGAGCCAGCCTTTTACTTCTACCACCCTGACAATGTTCCTCTGGGCTACCCCCAGAGTTATGGCTGTGTCAGGGTCCCCATTATCAGACCAACATTTCAGTTACCACGACCAGGCTATAAAACACCAACCAATCTAGCCGCCTGGAGCTTCTTGGCCTTCCAGGGCTCAGCCCAAGAGTTTAATCCTGTTACAGCACTCATGAAAATTAATTTGGATCCTTTAAGTAACAGTGGCAGAGTTGGAGAGGGAGAAAGACGGTGTTGCTCAGAGTGAGGGCCCTTTGGGGAAGCCAGCTTTGATATACACAGTGCTGACACCTGGGGCAAGTCAGTGGGAGGAAGGGCTCAGCCTTCAGTGAGAAAGGAAGGACTGAGGATAGATGGAGAGAACCATGCCTTGGCCTTGCTGTCAAGGATCAATGCCCATCCTGTAGGGAAACCCCCAGGTGGAAGCAGGGAAGGTTTTATCTGCCTCTTGTCATCCTCAGTCTAGTGTTGTTTTTACGATATCGCTCCATCTCTGCTTCTTTAAAGTCCCTTCACGTCACTCTGAAATGTCAGAGTTGGAAGAGACCTTAGAACACAGAGTGTCCCCAACCAGAAAGAACCTTAGGGAACCAGTCCCAGGGAAGGAAAGTGACTTTCCCAAGATGATACATTTTAGTTAGTGACAGAGCGGGGACTGGAACCTATCTGCAGTCACAGATGGGGTGATAGAACCTTAGAGCTTGAAGGGAATGTTCATGGAATGTCAGAACTGAAAGAGAACTCAGAGACCCCATCCTTTTTTTACAGATGAGGAAACTGAAGCATCAACATTATCTCAAGGTCACACAATTATTTAGCTTCCAAATCATTATTAGAACCCAGGTCTCCTGACTTCCAGGTTGGCACTTTCCCCCTGTACTGTACTGTACTTAAATTCTTAGCATTGAAAGAGACCCGAGAAATTGTCTGGTCTGAACTCCCACCTAGTACAGGGACCTTCTATTGCATCCCTGATAAGGAGCCCTTCTCTCCTGGGATTCTGTGGATTGAATTGACAGGGCTCTCTGTAAAGGGAGAGGTCCTTCTGCCATACTGTTTGGACCATCTGGATTTGGGTATTTCGTGTTTTCTGAAAGTCAGTTTGGCCTGGAATTAGAAAAGATTGGAGTCTCAGGGATTGTCAGAGATGTTGTTTTTCACAGAATAGGATCCCAATGGAACTGTCTTAATCTGTCTAGTAAGTCCTGGGAGATGAAGGTGGCACTGATGCTGGCCCCCATGCAATGTAATTATAGAAGGAGAGTTAGGTGTCTCAAGAAATATTTCCTAGGGGGGAATCCCTCACACCTGGGTTAACTCAGCCACAGAAAACTGGAGCTCCACTATGAAAGGGGTGTGTGTATGTGTTGTGTGTATATGTACATATGTGTATGTATATGTGCAGGTATTCATATTTATTTGAAGGCATGAGTTTGACCGTATAGCTACAGAATAACTGCTAATCAACCATAGACTTCAAATCCTGAAACCTTAAATTCAGAAGGCAAATCAGTTTCCCCATTCTGAAAATGTTTTATTGGTACTCTTTTAAGATATCATTAAATTATATTTGTTTATTTATATGTATTATCATATATCATATAATAATATATATTATTAATAATAATAAAATATATGTTATATAGTGATATAACAAATATCATTAAATATCATCCCTTATAACAAATAAGTACAGCCTTGCAAAACAAATGGATACACCGGCCATGTCTGCACCTCAGTCTGTCCCTATGGCCTACCAGCTGTGCTTCACAATCAGTCCACTGAAATCAAAATAGATCATTGAACTTATTGGAATTTTGAAGTCTTACAGTGTTGTTTTCCTTTGCATTATTGTGGACATAATGTAAATTATCCTCCTGGTTCTTCTTACTTCACTATGAATCAGTTCAGATAAGTCTTTCCCAGTTTTTCTGAATTCTTCATAGTCATAGTTTCATACGGTGAAATAATTTACTCCATTACATTCATGTGCCAGTCTAGTCATTCCCCAGGTGACCAGTATCCATTTCCCATCCCGTTTGTTGTTGAAGCAAAAAGTGCTCATGTACATATTTTTGTCTATATGGGACATTTCCTTTCTCTCTCTTTGATATCCTTGAGGTATATGCCTAGTAATAGTATTGCTGAGTCAATAAGTTTTTTTTTTCCATTTAGTGACTTTTTTAGTACAGTTTCTTCTAGAAGGAATAGCTCCATCAACAATGTATCAGTGCATCTATCTTTCCACACCCCCTCCAACATTTGCCATTTTTATCTTCTCAAATTAATGTGCGTTTATTAAGCACTTGAAATTGCCCTGTAACATGCTAAGTTCTAGTCTAGGGAAGTAAAGGCAAAAAAGTGTGTGTGTGTGTGTGTGTGTGTGTGTGTGTGTGTGTGTGTGTGTGTGTGTTACCTGCTCTTATAAAGAGTTTATGTTTTGTCTTATTTTCCAATCCGGTAGTTTTCCATCTTCAAAATGAGGTTGGGCTAGATGATCTCCTAAGGTCCCTTCTAGATTTTCCTTGAGGACAGGGACTGTGTCGTTTTTATATTGTTATGCTAGTGCCTGGCACATAGTAAGTACTTAATAAAAGTTTGTTGATTGATTAATTTTGTGAAGAGACTTAGAAGAACAGAGCCAAATTTATAAAGTACACCAGTCTGGGGGTTGGGAGGATAACCCTGATTTGTGTGACTTTGGACAAGTCACTTTCCTTCTTTCTCTGTCTCTTTTTTCCCTTTCTTTCTCTGTCTTCACCATCTCTTTTCCCCTTTCTCCCACTACTTTCTTCTTGCTACTCTCCTCACTCCTGTTCTGTTCAGTATATCCATCTTCTCTCATCCCATACCTATTCCTTCCCTACTCTCTCCTGTGTTGCTAGAAGGCTTTCCTTGTTACCAGTTTCTCTTCTCTCTTTTAAGGAAACTCCACCCCCACCCCCCACCCCTCTCATACCCAGAAACCAGGAGAGCTAATTGTGGGAGTGAAAGGAGGAGGAAGGGGGGCTTTGTACCCACAGGGATTTTACAGGCAGCTCTGAATAGATGGGTGTTGGTGGGTTTCTTTTTTAAGCCTCTCCTGCTGAGGGGAGGTTTTCCCCTCTTGGTGTTTCCCCCAGAAACATGCTGTGAAGGGGATCTGATTCTCTGTAGTGAAAAACACAAAGGCACAAAGTTCAGTCCTATTAAGAAAGCGAAAGCGGCTCTCCCTGGTGCTACCACATGGCTGGTTGGTTTCCTGGGCAGCCATGGAATGGAGAATCCTCTAATCTTAGAATCCTAGAATCCCCAAATTCTCTGAATTTTAAAATTCTAGAATAGAGTTGAAGAAGACTTTTTTAAAGGCAGTCGCACCCAACTCCATACTCCATGTAGGAATCCCCTCTCCAGCATCCACAGCAGATGACCATTCCCCCCTCTGCTTGAACACTGCCAGTGATGAGAAGGTCATTACTTATCCAGACAACATTTCAGAATAGTTCTGATTAAGTTGTTCCTTAAAATGCGAGACAGAATCTGCTTCCCTATAACTTCTACCTATTGGTCCTAGTTCTGCCCTCTTGGGCTAAGCTAAAGAAGTATATTTCTTCTTCCATATGACAGCCCTTCAGATATCTGTGATCAATCAACAAACATTTAAGTGCCTACTGTGTGGCAGGCACTGTATTAAGTGCTGAGTAGAAAGCTATCATGGCTCTCTTGAGTCTCCATGTCTCTCCTCCACATATCCTCCCTTTTACCTCCTCAGTCTCCCCCAAATCCCCACCCTTGGAAGCCACCCCCTTGGAACAGTCTTGGCTTAGAGCAAAGTAGGAAGGCCATTGCCCTGTAGCTGAGTTTGACTGGATAAGGACCGGAGAAGCAAGGAGAGGCATCTCAGCAACTTTAGCTGCCACCTCTCCTCAGCAGAACCCAAGTTCTCAAAGCCCTCTCTGAGACTTCAGCGGGCATTGGAGCCAAAGGGGACATTGGCCTCTAAAATTCTCAGAAATCAGACTTGTGAATTTAGAAGCCACCTGGCAGAGGTGGTGGCAGCAGAGGGAGACCTGGCTCGAGAACCTCTAGAGTTCTATCAGGAGAGGGAGGGGATGGTCTTCTTGCTTGTAGTTTAAACCTGTTTACTGTACACATACCAATTGGGTCAAAGCTGAGTGAGCTTGAGCATGTGCTTATCAAAGATTAGATGGGGACTGGTTCAGTTCTGGTCCCTGCAAGGAATTTTTTTTTCCTTCCTTGGGGAGACAGGATTTGGAATCAGAGGACCTGGGTTCAAAGATCAACACTGCTATTTACTGGCAGTGTGACCTTGAGCAAGTTACTTAGCCTCTATGGGCCTCAGTTTCCTCATCTGTAAAATAGAGATGTTGGACTAGCTAATCTCTAAGGTCCCTATCAGTTCTAAATCCTACAATCTTGGTTCAGACTAGAACAGGAAGATTTTAGATCTTGGTTCAAACTAGAGTAGGAAGATGCTGGTGAGGGGACCCAGGGAACCTGAGAGGGTCTGACTTGGTTCCAAATTGCCTTCTTTAATATCCCTCTACCCAAAGTCAAGAGAGGAAAAATCCCGGGAAACTGGGCAGAAAATGGGGGTGGCCAGAGGCCTGAAGTTGGGTCCCCTTCTCCCTTATTAGACTTTTAAGTAGTGGTGACACAAAATAACTCATGTTTGTATTCTGCTTTAAGATTGATGAAGCATTTGCCTCATAATAGGTAGAGCAGACATTTTGGTCCTCATTTTGTGTTAGCTGGACCCCTAAAGAAGTTAAGTGACTGGTCCATGACCATCCAGGCAGTAAGTGTTTCAGGAGAGGTATGCCCCCAGGCCTCTGGATCCCATATCTCTCACTATACTGTGTTGCCAGAGACTTGAACCCCACTTCTAACCCTAATAGGGATCTTGAAGGATCTTGGTTCACCGTAGGAACCTGCTGTGTTGTGGTGAGAAGAGGAGCCCCACTGTTAGGCAGGAAAAGCCCTGTCTACTTCCCACCTGGACAACGACTGAGCTGTCCACAGGATGTGCTCCCTCAGGCCCCCAATTCACTCCCCTCTGCAGGACTTCCTCACAGACCTGATGATGTCCGAGGTGGACCGCTGTGGGGAGAATGAGCACCTCATCTTCCGAGAGAACACTTTAGCCACCAAGGCCATTGAGGAATATCTTAAGCTGGTGGGCCAGAAGTACCTGCAGGATGCCTTAGGTTGGTGTCACTGGACATGGAGCCAGGGATGGGGGGGGGGGGCTGTGTGAGACCTAAAGTATCATCCAGAATGGGGTGGGGGGAGGACGAATCCTGGCTCATACTCTGAAGAAGCCCCTGGTGTAAGAGGGAGATGGAGCCTTCGCTTTCTGGTGGCTCTTATTCTAAGGGGGAAGACCCCCCCCACCACCACCACCACCACACCTCAAATTCAATGATATTGTTACCTAAAGCTGTCCTCCCGCACAGCCCAGGGGATCTCACACCACCTGCCCGTGGTGGGGGACATTTCTTTGCAGGTGAGTTTATCAAAGCTTTGTATGAGTCAGATGAGAACTGCGAGGTGGACCCCAGCAAGTGCTCATCCTCAGACCTCCCTGAGCACCAGAGCAACCTGAAGATGTGCTGCGAGCTGGCCTTCTGCAAGATCATCAGCTCCTACTGGTCAGTGTGCCCCATGCCACCCTCTGCCTTAGTGCCCCGGCTGTGTGCTGCTGCTCCCTCGCTGCAGCTCCCACCGCCCGCTACTCCTTGCCCCCTCCTCTGCCACTGCCCCTCCCCCTCGACTTCCTTGGGGCTGCAGGGGAGGCCCCTGGCAAGGCAGAGAAGGAGGAGCTTCCTGACTGGGGTAGAAAGAGCATCTTCTCACTCACCCCTACATCCTCATGCCCGTTCCTATAACATCAAATGGCTTACCAAGTTATTCACACTGTTCCCTGCTCCCTCCAGTTTGTAGGTCACATCATGTTGGCTGCCTTATAGGACTATCTGTCATGAGGGTGAAATATTATAATGGGTTTTAAATATAATAGGTTTTAAAACACTTTATAATAGAGAAAGCAGTGGCTAAATGTCAGCTGTTGTTATCACTGCTGCTTTTACTAGGTATGTGTCTTACCCCACTATTACTAGACATATTGATTTGTTTAAGACTAGGTCTGCCTTCCTTGCCCAGGCCCTTCGTGGGCCTGATGCCACTGCCGATTGATGTGGGAGTTGTGATCTGCTCTATTTCTGACCTGGGTGGGTTCAGCCCTTCTCAGGCAGCCTGATGGTTCCTTCCTCCTAGGTGGCTCACATTAATATGGTATCAGTATGCTTAACTTGGTGCAGGCACCCAGCGCAAGCCCTTGTATCTCAGAACTCCCAAACTCCAGAGCTCCTCCAGCCTCAGCCTGCTGGGTAGTTGGGATTACAGTCATGTGCCGCCACACCCGACTGCTACTTTAAATTATGTCCTTGTAGAGATCGAAAGGGCTCAAAGGAATTGAACTTTAGAAGTTCATAACCTTATTTGGTGCCTGTATCCCTTAACTTTCAGCAACCCTTCCCACACTCCTTATTCACTATGAAAGGAAAACTTTTTAGACTTAAATAAAAGAGACTTTTCAAGATGAAAGGAAATAAGTCCTAAAGTTTATCACACTTATTCACATAAGAAATAAAGAGATTGATTTCAACAAATATCCCTCTTTAACAAGCTTCTTGGGACTTCTCCGGTCCCCCCTACCTCCAGCTATAGAGAGTCAGAGCTAGAAGGGATGGGAGGGGTCACCTATTCCAATCCTTTCCTTTTCCTTGAGGTCCTAAGAAGCAACTTAGCCTCTCATTCAGCTGGTAAAATGGAGCTTAGCCCCCAGGCCAGGGCTCTTACTCCTTTACAATACAACCCTTCTGGAAGCTCTTTGAAGGCAGGGGTAGTTTCCATCTTATCTACAGATCCCCCTTATTCAATACTGAGGACCTAATGAATGCTGAAGCATTGAATCCAGCCTCTTGGCTGGAGGAGAAGGAGAGGGTTTGTAGTTAGGCAGGCAGTGTTTTCTTCTAGCATCACTACCTCCTCCTCACTCACCTTTCCTAGGGAATAATTAATGGGAGCCAGCTGGTGGAAGCCTGGGATTGGTGGAACAGGCAAGATAAGGTAAAGATCAGTCCAGGCTTTATATAGTACAGTGGAGTCTGCAGGCTGTTCGGGGCTATGGGAGGGAGAGCTGGAAAGCTGTACAATAACCAAAAATTGTTATAATTAGGGCATGATTTGGACATCTGGAAAGTTTCAGTGTAAGCAGAATTTCAGCAAGCTGCTGCTGGTTCCCAGAAGAAAGTTGTGTGATGAATGATAGGCCTGGGCCCTACACAAAGCAATGCTAGGATTTGTTAAAACAATTACTGCCTCCTCTCTTCAAAGCTCAGAGGAGAGTGATGTTTCCCAGGACCTATAGGAAGGAGAACTTCTCCCTGCTGATGCACCCAGATTAGTTCTGACAGGTTTCCTTTTGAGACCTATGCAAGCCCTAAGCAGGGGGCTCAGAGGCAAGTGGAATGGGGTGGGGCACAAAAGCCAGGCTAACCCTACTGGAAGGAAGATGGAGGGATGGGGCAACTCCTGAGAGTGATCTGGCAGCCTATCTCTTTGTGAGGATTGAGGACTGCCAAGTAAATATTCTGGAGGTGTGGATCAAAAAGTAAACTTTCATTTGTTCTTTATTATCCACTATGTGAGTCTAAACTCCTTCACCTAACATTTGATACCTTCGACAATCTGGCCCCAATCTAGATCCTCAGAGCTGGAAGGGACCTTAGTTTGTAAAAGAACAGAGAACATAGAATGTCAGAGCTAGAAGGGACCTTAGAGTACACAGAGAACACAGTGTTAGCACATAGATCACCAAAATTTATGTTAGAAGATCCATTAAAACGTAGAATTTTGGAACTAGAAACAACCTTAGAACACAGTGTTGGAACTGGGAGAGACCTTAGAACTAAGAATGATAGAACACAAAGTCACCTTTGAATAAAGAAAATGAAAAAGGAAAGGGAATTTAGGGATTATGTAATTTAGTCTCTTCACTTTACAGAAAAGGAAACTGAGACCCAGAGAGGGAGGCCACATGCCCTGCCCAGGGTCATATAGTGAATGTGACAGAGCCAAGATTTGAAGCAAGGTCTTCTGACTCCCAGTTAGACTCCCTTTCTATTTTGCGGGACTCTATCACTCCAGCATTACCCTCTGGCCCTCCTCACTGAGAACCCTCTGCCCCAAACTAAGCTTGTCTTCTAACTGGCCCTTAAGCTGAAGAGTCTCATGGCTATACTGGAGCTCTGTGGAGAGCCGAGGTTGTACTCAGGGAACGGGGCCATGTCATGTGGCCTGATGATTCCGTGACAGGGTGTTTCAGGGATGAGTATTTGTTTTGACAAAGTGAAGCAGTATCCAAGAGACCAGAAGGCTTTGTTTAGGTTGTCCTCGCTGTTTGCCAGGCCCAGGCACCATTTGGATAGGAAGGAGGCCTAAGAGGTGAGGTGAGAGTACAGCTCATGTTTCTGTAGTGCTTGACATCAGGAAAGTATTATTCCCACTCTGCAGATGAGGGAGCTGAGGTTTAGAAAAGGACTTTCCCAAGATGACACAGCTAGTTAGTAAAGGAGCCGCTAAGCTCCTTTAAGTCCATGTTCAGGGCTCCTTTCAGTGGAGGCAGCCTGTGGGTTGATGCCACCTCTGAAGTTCAGCCAAGGGTGATCCTCAGGGCTCCCTTTCTTTTCCCCACAGTGTCTTCCCCCGGGAGCTGAAGGAAGTCTTTGCCTCCTGGAGGCAGGAATGTAGTAACCGGGGCCGGCCAGACATCAGCGAGCGCCTCATCAGCGCCTCCCTCTTCCTGCGTTTCCTCTGCCCTGCCATCATGTCCCCTTCCCTCTTCAGCCTGCTCCAGGAGTACCCGGACGACCGGACAGCTCGAACACTGACCCTTATTGCCAAGGTCACCCAGAACCTGGCCAACTTTGCCAAGTGAGTAGAATCTCCCCCTGTAACAGACAAGCGTAGGTACACACATACACACACGCACACGCACACACGCGCACGCACACACACGCACACCCTCTTTACCTCTCCCTTCATGGGAACCCAAGAAAGACCTCCTGCTACCATTATGTTATCATCGTCACAACCAATAATGATAGCTCCCATCTCTGTGGCCCCTGACAGTTTGAGGGCTCTTCTCACAGTAATAGGCAGTCTGAAGTAGAGCATTGAGCTGCAGAGCCAGGATGATCTGGATTCAATCCTATCTCTCACAAGGTCTGACTGTGTGTCCCTGAGCAAGTCAGGTTACCTTCCATGCCCTAAGCAACTCTTTAAGTGGGGAGGAAAGGAGGAAAAAGGGAAGGAACACCTACTTAGCACTGTGCTAGGATTTACTATTATTATACCCATATGACAATTGCGGAAACTGAGACAGACAGAGGTTAAGTGCCTTGCCCAGGGTCACACAGCTTAGATAAGTATGTGCAGCTGGATTTGAGAGAGTTTTCTCATCCAGGAGTTCCTCATACCAATGAAATCACTGGTCCAGTTCCTATCCTGTCCAGTTTGTCTTGTACTGTCCTCTCCCATCCTCTCCTCTCCTGTCCATACTGTATCTTGGGAGGTCAAGAGTGCAACCATTGCTATCATCATTTTTCAGAGGGGAAAATGAGACTAAATCTCTTGGCAATCAGTAACCACTAAATTTTCTGTAGCGTGTGATAGTTACAGAATGGCTTCCTCACTACCTCATCGTGGTCTTTGTGTCCTAACTCAGTCACTTAGAAACTCTATAATCTTGCAAACCCCTTCTGAGTTTCACTTTCTCCTCCATGAGTCTGAGGGGGATCGGTGTCTTCAAGGACATCTGCTCAGGACTCAGCCCATGGTGATTGCTGGGAAGAAAGAACCGTGTAAACTTGAACGAACTTTGGAAATAAGAGCATTTACTCTTAATGATCATAAATCGCAGTGTTGGCTAAGTGGTGGTTGGGCGTTATAGTCAGCAGGTGTTACAGCAGTTCAGTCGCGGTGATGGCCATGGCCTGGAGTAGTCAGGGAAGGCTTCATGGAGGAGATGAGCCCTAACTTCCAGGGAGAGAAAGAGCTAGATCTGTGGAGAGGGCATCTCAAGTCGTGTGATCCTGGAGAGCTGCCTGAAACAAGATACGAATGAGCTTAATATGTATGTTTTAGAGACAGCAAGGAGATCAGCAATCATAGCTCCCATTTTGACAAAATTTTATGTCTCTTGTGTCGTCTGTGAGCCTTAGAAAAACCCTGTGAGGGAGTCATGGCAGGAATTATTATCATCATTTTACTGAGGAGAAAATTACGGCCTAGTGAGGAGGAAGTGACTTATCCAAGGTCACACAGATCGTGTATGGCAACAGTCACATGAGGTCTCCATTTCTTTTGGCTTCAAATCCAGTGCTTCTGTTTCCTTTCTGTCTCGGCTTTGCAGACGGGCTATGGACATTGTCTATTTAGAAAGTCTAGGCCCAGTCCAGACCCTCTGTAAGATGGAAGAGCAGCGTCCTATTTGGAGGAGCCCCAGAGTGATTGTCCTGTTAGGCATTGTTCTCTCCAACACTCCACTGGGAAAATAGTGGGAAAATACAAGTCACTGAAAGGGCTGCCCCTCACAGCCCAGACGTGTTCTTCTGATTCATGGCTCTTAGGCTCGGCCTGGTCTCCAAAGTTTCCTAAAGTGACAATGGAAGGAAGTACAGCTCCAAGAACCTTTGGAGCCCAACTCCATTGCACTCCCTGCCCCTCCCAGAATGCCAGAGCGTGCCCTTGAGGGCTTATCTGGCTCTCCCCTCTGTGTGTGCTGGCTACGATGCCTCATGAGGTCATCAGGAGGAATGAGTAAAGCAAGGCCCTGAACCGTGAGACACTTTGACAGGACTTAGGGTGGCTTCTGCCGGTGTAATACCAGGGCCCACGGTGGTGTGGCGAGAAGGGAGAGAATGGGTCTGTTTCTTTGGGACCTGCCCAAGAGGTCATTCATGCATGCTAGCTGAATACATTTCCCCATATTCACTCATAAGCCAATGCTTAATTAGCAATGATATTAGAAAGGAACAGTGTTGCGGATGAGTCCAAACCGTGGATACTTGGAGGCCATAGGACCAAGAAGTGAAGGTGAGCTTAGAGATTATCTATTCCAACTCTCTCATCATGCAGAGGAGGAGACTGAGGCCTACAGGGGGAAAGTGATTTGTCCAGGGTCAGGCTGCCAGTAAATGACTTGCCAGGGATTTAAACCAAAGTCTCCTGACCCCAAGTCCAGTGCTCTTTTTCCCTCCACCCCCTCTTCCCAACGTTGACTATTTCAAAGTAGCAGATAATATCAAACTGCTTCTCAGTTTTATCTTCTTGATCACATTTGGTTAAGACTAACTGGTATTGTGGTGAGTTTGTATAGCAACCAATTGCAAGGAACGATGGCTTGGACCCACATTTAGGGAGCAGGAGGAGACCAGCCAGGGACAAATAAGCAGTTGTGAGTTGATGTGCCTTGGTCACAGGTCACAGTGCATAAACCCCCTGGACCTGCAGTGAGA
The DNA here is from genome assembly GCF_003287225.1 of Phascolarctos cinereus. Lineage (NCBI taxonomy): Eukaryota > Metazoa > Chordata > Mammalia > Diprotodontia > Phascolarctidae > Phascolarctos > Phascolarctos cinereus. The sequence continues at coordinate 303,290,254 of NW_027555625.1, read as the reverse complement.
CGGACCTGAGGTCAAATCTGGTTTCACATACTAGTTGTGTGACCCTGGGCAAGTCTGCCTCAGTTTCCTCAAATGTAAAGTTGAGGGTCATATGAGATCATATTTGTAAAGCACTTAGAACAGTGCCTGTAACATAGTAGGCACTTAATAAATTCTTGTTCCTTAGCCTTCCTTCTTCCCAAAAAGAGACAGCCATTGCTTCAGGTCACTATTAAGTTCCTTCTGTTCTTTCCAAATGGGATTCCTATAGAAGAAGGAAGAAAAAGAAGGGGGTGATGAGGTTCAGGCATCATAATATAGTAACATAATACTGCAAGTTTATTTAATTTTATTGATTTGAATACTCCCTCTGCCGACTCAACTTGTAGCCCTTCTGTAACATAGCAGATGGTGGTTGTTGTTGGTTTTGTTTTGTTTTTTTTTAAGAGTTATTGCAGCCAAAAACTTCCTCACCCTGCAGCTTGGCGACAAGCTTCTTCCTCCATAGAGCCTTCCAAAAGCATCACCTGAAATAGCCTCTTCCCCTGCATCTAGATGGCTCAGAAGTGGGGACACTAAGGCATCAGAGGAAATGGGGTTCTTTCTGTAAGAGCTTACATCCCCGTAACGCACAGCTACCCTGTGACACTGGGATCATTGTCATCCCCATTTGACAGAAGGGGCAGTAGAGGATTAGAGAGGTACAGTGCCTCGGCTTGCTCTTGGTCACAGGGCTAATGAGGGTCCAAGGCAAGACTCAAACCTGAGACTCCTGCTTCCACGTCCAGCACCCTTCCCATTATAGCACTGACTTCATGGACAAACTTCCAAGTTGAGAAAGAGTGTATTGCAACAAATTAGGGTTCAGCTTCAGTCCCTTTCCTTCCCATGCAGTCTTTGGGATGGGATGTTAACAGGACGGGCCCCAAGCAGGGCAAGATACAGCCTCTTGATGTGAGGTTGAGCCTAGCTTGGCTCCCAGAAGGGGCTCATGCTACCCCTGTTTTGCCAGGTTTGGCAGCAAGGAGGAATACATGTCCTTCATGAATCAGTTTCTGGAACACGAGTGGACAAACATGCAGCGGTTCCTGTTGGAGATCTCTAACCCAGAGACCATCTCAAACACAGCCGGCTTCGAGGGCTATATCGACTTGGGGCGGGAACTCTCCACTTTGCATTCCCTGCTCTGGGAGGTCATTTCTCAGTTCGAGCAGGTACCACAGGGCTGAGTGGGAAGGGGGAGGAGGAGGAGGAGGAAGAAAAAGATCAAAAAAGAGCCTTATAATGTCAGAGAATGCAGAACATTAGAAGCAGAAGACACTTTCAATCAGAGACTGTTAGAGCTGGATAGGATTTTTCTATGTAGCATGTTAAAACAGAAGAGAACAGCAGATCCCTGAAGTCCACTATGGTGAAAAGAGAAAGGGGAAGGCTACCAGATAAGACCCAGGGAGCCCCTCTCTTCTTTGTGTCCATTCCTCAGCAGGTAATATCTGCGTCTCACCGTCTCTCTGCAGAGTACGGTCACCAAGCTCGGGCCTCTGCCTCGGATCCTGAGGGACGTCAACACAGCCCTGAACAATCCAGCCAGCGTGCAGTTGTCAGTGACAGCTGAGCATGCAGCCTCTACCCCGAGTACAGGGGGCAGCATCTCTGCGGGGCTGCAGAAGATGGTGATTGAGAATGATCTGTCTGGGTAAGAGCCTTGGCACATAAGTTGAGTGGCAAGACTGGGACCAAAAGGGATGGTGGGAGGAAGACCAGATCCAGCCTCAGACCCACATGGGGTCTTCTTCTGCTCTGTGCTTAAGGAGAAAGCCTGAAAAGGGTACCACGTCTGGAGTCAGATGACCTGGGGTCTGTATTCTATATTCATATAACTTGGTTCAAATCACTTTTGAACCTCAGTTTTTTCATCTACAAAATGAGGGGATTGAGCTGAAACATCTCTTAAGGTCCCTTAAAGCTTTGATTTTTCTGGACCCCTTCCTGGATGGCTTTAGGAAGCAGTTAACGCAGTGCCTGGTGCCTACGAGGTGCTTAATAAATGCTTGTTGATGGATTAAGTAGAACATCAATAATCCATTTCAGCCCCTGCTGTGTGTCTCTACTGCAGTCACCAACCCTCCCTGAACTAGACTGTTTTCCTTTCTTTCCTTGGGTCACCTGAGACTGGGGCTCAGCATTTGGTAGAACTCCTGGACAAGGAGATTTTGATAAAGTCATTTCAGAGAGCCCCCACATCTATGACTGATATGTTTACCCTACAAAGATACTGCTTTTGACACACACAAACACACACACATACATGCACACACACACACACACACACACACACACAAACACTCAAACACACTGACACTCTCATTATTTAGGGCACCCTATTCATTCCCCACTCAGTGGTACCCTACTACTCCCCTGAAGCCTGTTTTTCTGGGGTGTTGTTCCAGTTTAAAATTAGCCCGTAGATCTCTCCCTGCATTAGTGCCGTGCCCTGGGGATTGCTCTGACCAGATCTCTTGTACAGAAGTGTTAATTACTAATAAGGCTCTAAAGTGTATTAGTCACTGATAAACTCCTCACCCTGCTACCCTCTCCCAGAGGCATTTTTATTTTACAAGAGAATTGTCAGACTGGGATCTGTTAGCCCCAAGCAATTAATCTCTAGCAGTGGATTTTGAGGCCATTTGGGCAGAGGTATGGGAGTAGGTAGGTGTGTCTCCTCTGTATAGTTGGCTGTGCACAGAATCATTCCCATACTTTCTTCTTTCCTGCTGAGCACACACTAGCTCCTCTCTCTCTTCTTTTCTCCTCATGCTTCCAAGGATTCACTGGTGTCTGTGTCAACTGTTCTTAGGAGTAGATGAGTTTGATGCTATACTCTTCCTGGCTGCTGGAGAGAAAGATGGGAGAATTTTGTCCCTTAGGGCCCACCTATCTCCCTGTGCCCACTTCTGGCTGGGATTTGCTGGGTTTCTCCTTTCCCTCTTCAGGGGGGGAGTCTGCTCTGATCTGCATTCTGTGCTTTAGTTAATATCCTGATAAAGAATGAGAAAGGAGAACAGCACACTAACCAGCTCTTCCACTGTCATTTTTACAATACCCAGTATTAGAGAGGGACATTCAGAAGGCCAGTTAGATTATGTGCAAGTGGAGCCCTTCCCCAGCATGAAACACATCTGTCCTCTTGGTCCCACACCCAGGTCTGCAAGAACAAGGAGGCAGCCTGACAGAGTGAAAACAGCTCTTGATTTGGACTCTGACAATGAGGGGTTCTAGCCTTCCTGGGTCTCAGTTTTCTCATCTGATCCATATATTTAAAAAGGAGGTTAGACTAGATGAGATGTAGGGTCCCTTCCAGCTGTAAATCCTCCAGTGCCATGACTCCCTCCCTCCCTCCTCCTTTCTGCCTCGCCCACCATGAGCCCCACAGATCTTCCCCCACCCCCTCCCCAAACCTAACCCATGCCTCCCTGGCTGTTTTGCTCTTCCCCAACAATAATCTTCCTGCTTGTTCTTCCCTGGATTGATTTATTCTGTTTATTTTGCGCTTTTGCATAGCATTTATGATTCTTCTTCTTCTCCTTCCCTCCCCACCCCTTCCCCTGTGTGTGCTTTTCTTCCCTGCAGTCTGATAGATTTCACACGGTTACCATCTCCAACCCCTGAAAACAAGGACTTGTTTTTTGTCACAAGGTCCTCTGGGGTCCAACCCTCCCCTGCCCGGAGCTCGAGCTACTCGGAGGCCAATGAGCCCGATGTCCAGATGTCTAACGGCAGCAAAAGCCTCTCCATGGTGGACCTGCAGGACAGTCGGATGTTGGATGGGGGCACCAGCACACCAGGGGCCTCAGACCCTCTCAATGACAGCCAGTCATCTACAGGGCAGCTACAGGGTGTATGGACAGCCCGGACAGCCCAGAACAGCCTGGCAGGCATGGCCACAGTGCGGCGGGCAGGACAGACACCCACCACACCCAGCTCTGAGGGTGCACCAGGCCGGCCCCAGCTGCTGGCGCCACTTTCTTTCCAGAACCCCGTGTATCAGATGGCTGCTGGCCTGCCCCTCTCGCCCCGGGGCTTAGGGGACTCAGGCTCTGAATGCCACAGCTCGCTGAGCTCTCACAGCAACAGTGAGGAGCTGGCAGCCAGCAAACATAGTGGGGGTGGCTTTGGGAGTGCTGCCGCGGAGGACTTGGCCCGGCGCCCTGGGGAGCTGGCAAGGCGGCAGATGTCGCTGACGGAAAAGGGTGGACAGTCTGCTGTGCCGCGGCAGAACAGTGCCGGCCCCCAGCGGCGGATAGACCAGCCGCCGCCTCCCCCTCCTCCTCCTGTCACTCGGGGCCGGACGCCGCCTTCCCTCCTGAACACCATGCAGTACCCCAGGCCATCAAGTGGGAGCATGATGTCCTCCTCCCCTGACTGGCCGGGCAGTGGAGCCCGGCTCAGGCAGCAGTCATCCTCCTCCAAGGGGGATAGCCCTGAGATGAAGCAGCGTACCATGCACAAACAGGTCAGTCCTTGTGAGATCTGGGAGCCGGCCTGGCCCTAGGAACCAGCACACCTTAATGACTCAGAAGCTTCCCGATCTAATTCCCGAGGTCAGGTCCATAAGGGGACCTCCACTGTGCTACTTCCTGGGGAGGGGAGCGGTCCTAAAACTGGGTTTTGGAAGACATAGTTCCCCTTCTACTCCCCCTGCACAGGAAGAGTGGTTATTCTGCTTTTTATTTTTATTACTTCTCATCATTTCACGTCCACATCCTCAAGTCTGCCTTGAACTTCCATACCCAGAACCATCATCCCATGCTCTAGCCAGTGCCCAGTCGGACCTCATTTCACCAGCAGGGAGTGGGCTGCAGGCTTACATGTGGGCTCCTTCAAAATGTTAAGATGGTCAGGGAGTGTCTCTCACTGGTCGTGTCTGACCATCCTTGGTTTGCTAGCATAGGCTTTCTAACTCAGGGAAAACTTTTTGACTTGAGTATTCCTCGTCCTAAGACAGTACCTACCTCTTGGTCCTTGGGGCTTCAACCCCTCCATCAAGAGCAATGACAGTCCCCCAAGAAGCCAGTGGGAAATGACAAGCTGGGGTCGGGGTACCAGGATAGAGGTCCTATGACTAGCATAGCCATTGAATAACAATAATGACTCACATTTCTCAGGTGCTTTGTAGAGCACTTTCTTTGTCACGTCCTTGTGAGAAAGAAGTAGTACAAATATTATTTTCATTTTATAGCTTGGAAAAGTGAGGCTCAATAAGGTTAACTTTCCCAGGGTCACAAAGCAATATCAGAGCCATGATTCAAGCCCAGGTCTCTTGACTCCAGGGTTGGAACTCTGCCCATTAGACCATACTGTCCCTATGTGGGGAGGCTTAGCTAAATGTCCTAAGTCTTGCCAACTACATGGGACAGGGTATTGCCACATTGCCCTTAAACTAGGTGGTTTGATAATCCTGCTGTCCTACCATGGTGGTCCTAAGGCTTTGAATGAGATCCCTGACCAAAAAACCAAGACAGTATGGTTTAGTGGAAAGAAACTTGGATGACGAGTCAGAAGACCAGAGGTTTGAGTCCTGGCACTGCAACTGACTTGCTGTGTAACCTTGAGCAAGTAAATTCCCCTTTCTGAGCCTCAGTGGCCTTTCTGTGAAGTGAGTTAGACTAGATGATCTCTAAGGCCCTCTCTGACTCTAATACTCAATGATTCTATGGACCTGGTCCTTCTGAACTTGTGATGACCTTACATTTCCCACTTGGAGGTCACCCTTCCACTTTGTCTTAGGCACAGTTCTCTAGGCTAGCTAGTACAGTGGTTAGACCATGTGCATACAAAGTTGTGTATACAAACCCTGTTGGCCCAGTTGGCATCACACTTCACCCTAGGCTTTCAGAACCCTCGCTCATGGTGGCCAGGGGGCAGGAGAGCAGGGAAGGTCCAGTACAAACCACTTCCCCCCCACTAGAGACCATTCTTCCAATGGGGTGGTGTGGAGGAGCTGGCTGCCACAGCAGTGTCTTCCACTGTAAAAAGATGAAGCATTCAAATGTTTAAACTTTGTCAGAAGAAAACATTCAGTTCTTCTCCTTCCTTCTTCTTCTCATTTCTTCCCTTCTCTCTATCTTTGGTTCTCTTTGATGCTTCCTCTTTTTCTATTAGTCACTCGATCTTTCTATCACTGTGTTCCTATCTTTCTCTCCATTCTTCTCTTTATGTGTATTTCTCTCTTCCTGTCTTTTAATTCCTCTGTGCTTCTGTCTCAGCCCTTCTCTCTCTTCCCCTTTCTGTCTTTGTGTGTCTGAGCCCTTCCCCCCTCTTTCTCTGTCCACCTCTCTCTGACCTTCTTTTTCTATTTCAATTCTTCTTGGTTTATCTTTCCTTGGCCCCTGTTCTTCTTTTTGTCCTTCTCTCACACCCTCTTTTTGCCTCTCTGTGTTTGTCTTAGCCCCCCCCTTCCTCCTCTTCTTCCTCTTCCTCTTCTTCTTCCTCTTCTTCCTCTCATATTCTTTCTCACTCTTGAGCTTTCTCTTAAGTCTCTGACCCTTACTCTCTTCCTTCATCTGTCTCCCTCCTCTTCCTCAGTATTTTCCTCTCTCAGCCCTTTTCTACCTCAGTCCCCCCATCCTATCCCCTTACCTTAACCTCAGCCCTCCTTACCCCTCCACTCAGGTCCCATGCCCCTCTGGTTCTTGCCATTTATTTCTCTGGTTCTGGCTATATGTCTCATTGAGGCCCCTTCACCTGTGAACCCTAATGCACTGGACCGCACAGCCGCTTGGCTATTGAATATGAACATGCAGTTTTTAGAAGATGAGAGCTTTGACCCAGACCCAAAACACAGGGATAAGCTAAGGAGTAAGGAGGAACTCAGCCAAGCTGAAAAGGTAACCTGAGACTGGTCCCTGGCATTTCCATGACTGGGAGCTAGCCTTGCAGAGCTCAGGGGCCTGGTGTGTGGTGACCCTGCCATAATGGGGCGGGGGAGGAGGGACTGGAAAGGGGGAGTGGGTACAGTGCAGTTGGGTGACCCAGGGAGTAGTTCTACTCAGACTTGTCCTATCCTGCGGCCGGCCCCATCCATCTTTGCTTTATCTCTTTCCTTAATGACTTACAAGGATTACTACAGTCACACACCCGTTGAGGCAGCAGGATGTGGTGGAAGGAGTCCTGGATTGCAAACCTAGCTGTGTGATCTTGGTGCCTTATGAACTTCCCTTATCTGAGAGACTCTCTAAAGTCCCTCTCAATCCTATGGTGTTGTGGCCACAGGCCCCTTTGCCTTTGTCCTGCCACTTCTACTCCTTAGGAAATGTTTTGCTTTGATTGGCCCCTCTAATATCCCTAGGGCTTAAGACAGCCTTGGTTCTGGCCCTGTATTAGGACCCTGCAGAGACTGGGGATCCCGAGTTCACCAGAGGCAGGTGAATGAAAAGTGCTCAGTGTTGTGCTGAATTAATATGGGCACTTCTCCCATAGTGCTTTTGGAAATGGGGAAATTTCTTCCCCCTACTTGTACCCCACACACTTAACCAAATCCTTTTCCCCAATTGCTGTTCTAAGAGTTATGTTGAGCTTTGTTGGTATCACATCCTTCTGAACAATTAGGATGCAGAAAACACTTGTGGAATCTTCTGGAAAAGACCATGGGGTGGTGGGAGCAACAGCAGGCTTGGAAGTTCTGGATTCCATTTCTGCCCCTGCTGCCTCAGTGGTCTTGATCAGGGCTTTTATCCTGTGCAGGCCTCATCAATAAAATAAAGGGATTGGGCTAGATGATCTCTCAGGTTCCTTTCTAGTTCAAAATCTGATAATCCATGACCTTGGGCTAATCAAGTTTTCTGAACCTCAAGTTTCCTCATATGTCACGTGGGAAGCTTCAGTTTAATTGTTCTTCATTCGTGCCCAGCTCTCCATGACTCCACTTGGGGTTTCCTTGGCAAAGATACTAGAACAGTTTGCCATTTCCTTCTCTGGCTCCTTTTATAGATGAGGAAACTGAGGCAAACAGAGTCAAGTGACTTGTTCAGGTCACACAGCTAGTAAGTAAGGCCAGATCTGAACTCAGGAATGCCAGTCTTTCTGACTCTAGGCCTGGCACTCTCTCCACTGCACCACGTAGATGCCCAGATAATTTCTGAGAACACTTTGAGCTCTAACACTCTATCATTTTGTGCTAGTTGTGGGTAACCAGGTGTTTAGGGTCAGAGGACAGACTTTAGACCCTTTTGGGCTCTTCGTCCCTGAGGATTTTCAGTTCTTTCTCCCCTTGAGTGGGTGCTGCAGTCCTCCTGGCCTCCATTGCTTGTTTCTGTGAGGCAGGGCTGGGCTTCATTAGAGAAGCCTAAGTTCCATCGGAGGTAATGAGTGGCCTCTGCTGAGGTGCAGTGGCGTCCTAGCTCTGGTACTGACTGATGGAGCTCAGCCTGTGATCAGAGCTCTGTCTTGAGCAGTAGAGAAAAAGAAGGAGGCCAACTTTTAGGGAGACTCAAGTTTGATAGCCAACCCCCTTTCCTCCTCCTTTCACCCTAGTTCTTTATCCCCATAATGCTTCCCATTACCTTCTCATCACATTGGCCACTGGTATCAGTAGATAATATTAGCAGTCCCCCATTATTTTATGATTGTGCTAGTTGAGAAAGAGGCAAATGACTTGGGATCAAAAGACCTGGGCTCAAATCCTGCATCTTCAATTTGCTCCCAGTGCCATCTTGGGCAAGTCACTTAACTTTGGACATCATGTTCCTCAGCTATACGAGGGAGTCGGATTATAAGAGTTCCTAGTGTCTCTTTTAGATCTGGATCCTGTGTTTGTATTAGGTGAGGAATCCCCACCCTCTGAATTCCCCTTCTAGAGGCATAATCTCCCATCTGTACCTGGGAGGGGACTTACCCTCCTGTGATTGACTGAATGAGTTCTCTGCATCTCCCTGGTCCTAGATGCTCTTCTTGGGACCTGGTCTGCAGGTAGTCTTTTCTTCCAGATCATCTTGTATAGCCTAAAAGAGTAGATACTTTTCCCAGTATACTTTCTTGCCTGTAGGCATGAGGGTGCTAGCAACCAGCTGACAAAACTTTTCTTTGCCAGACCCCGGGCATGGATGTTTGAGAGCTATGTGGTGCAGTGGAAAGAAGACCTGGGTTCAAATCCTTCTGTCACTGATTGCGTAACTTTGGGATTGTCACAATTTCTCTGGTTCTCAATTTCCCTAGCTGTAAAATTAGGCTGGTCTGAGGTGTCTTTCTAGATCTCAATCCTATGATCTTAAAAGAAAACGATTCCTTCCTCATCTCTGTATAGTTTCCACAGGACTCTGCCCAAACTGGAGGAGTTCTGACTGTGGCCCAACACGTCCATTCCCAGAACTATGATGATGGGTATCACAGTTCTGTGTATGCTTCGGTCAGGGCATTCCTTTTATCTTGGGCCCTGAGAGGTCCTTCAGCAGACTAGCTCTTCTCACTCATCACCTCACGTCCTATTGCTTTATATCAACCAGCCTTCCTCTGAGGAGGGTTGTTGAGGGCCTGGGGTTACCATCTTGTTGGAGAGACTATAAGGCCCTAAAGTCTTAATGTTTGTGTCACAGACCCCTTTGGCAATGTAGTGACGTCTGTGAACCCCTTCTCACAATGATGTTTCTGAAGGCATAAAATAAAAAATACGTGACAGTTACAAAGGAGACAAATTTTACTGAAATATAGTTATCAAAATATTTAAAAAGCAAGTTCATAGAGGCCAGGTTAGAAACTCTTGGCCTAAAGAAAACCAACATACCTGAAAGGGCTTCTCAGTTGTGGCCTGTTGTTGGCTTCTCTGGGAATTCCTGATTATATCTCCCACCTCCCACCCCTGGTATTTCAAATGTCATAATGATGTGTATACACAGTGAAAAATCCTTCTCGCCCCAGTCTCTTAGTGGGAAGGCTGGTGTCAGAAGGAAGATTCGATGTGGTACTCAGCCACTATAGTGTCCCTGTATCTCCCTTGAAAGGAACTGACCCTTGGAGGACTCCACTGGGGATGGGGAGGGGAGGGGCTCGAGGGATCTCCTGGCTCCTCCTTGCTAAGTGATACTGGTCATTGGATCCATTCCATCTCTGCTGCCTTACTCTCGTCTGCTTCAGGTGCTGCCTCTCCTGCTTGTTTCATGCCCAGAGCACCATTGCTGCTTCTCTCCTTTCTCAGCCTGATTTTTTTGCTGTTGGGTTTTCTCTTTTTTTTTCCTTTGTTTTTTTTTTCCTTTCTCAAAGTCAGATCTTCATGGAACTCATCCACTACTCTAGATCACCCAGACTGGGTCTGCCTAGTGACTCATGCTCTTGCCTGCCTACATTTTAGCCCCTTCTCTGTCTCTGCCAGCCTCCTTTCAGTTGGATGGATTATCTCCTTCAGCATCATGATGAAGGCACGTCTGTGCCTGACAACGCCCTCCCCCTACCCGCAAGCCCTACACACACACACACACACACACACACACACACACACACACACACACACACACACACACACACACACAAGTGGGAATCAAGGAGCTGTACATCTCAGGCTCATATTCTCTACATAAACATCCCCCATCACCCAAGCGTGTTCTCCCTCAGACAGCAGCTTTTGCCATTGGGTTGGGCTGGAGTCTCATATGGTCTGGCAGAGGAATAGATAGGAGCCCAGGCCTAACAATTCACTTGGGTTCATGGGGGGAGCTCATGCTCCAGGTATCAGTGAGATCTCAAGCAGGAAGCGTGCTAACAACCAATCTGCTCTGTGTTTATCTTGCGTGTGCGTGCATGTGCATGCATGTCCCTGCTCACGGGCTGTCCCAGCAGGACATTGTAGTGCTACAGGACAAGCTGCGTATCTCAGCCAAGAAGCTAGAAGAGTATGAGAGCAGGTTCAAGTGCCAAGAGGAGACAACCCAGAAGCTGATGCTGGAGTACCAAGCCCGGCTGGAGGAGGGGGAGGAGAGGTTACGGAGGCAGCAGGAGGATAAGGAGATTCAGATGAAGGGCATCATCAGCCGGTGAGTTGGGCGGAGCCCTTTCCCATGTCTGTGGCACTGAACTTCCTTCATTCCCGTGCTTTGTCTCTTTCTTTGAGCGTAGAGAAGTATGACGACGTAGTCTAAAAGATAGAAAAGATCTGTTGTCACATCCAGCTCTGCCACTTCTGTTCACCATGTGACCGTGGGCAGGTCATTCGGTCCTGGTTTCTTTATCTGTAAAATGAGACTGATAATGCTTATACTACCCTTTTCTCAGGGTGGTCACGAAGGTCAGCTAAAACATTGGTTGTCAAAGTACCTACTTTTTGAGGGTCAGATGTGATAAGAGCTGTGAAAGGGCTTTGTATCTTGGAAGGGCTCTAGAAATGGAAGCTTATTAGAACACAGGCTGGGAAGCAAGAATCCTCTGTCCTAGGTCTGACTCTACCTATGTGATTTCCTGTATGACCTTGAGCAAATAACTTTTGGGGCCTCCCTTTCCCCTTCTGTAAAATGTGGGTAATGGTCCCTCCTCTGTCTCTCCCAACAGGGTGTTGTGAGCATCAAATGAGACATTAGATGGCAAAGCATTTGGGAAGTCTTAAGAAAGTAAAACATGAGTGACAGTATTAAAAAAGAAAATAAGTGACAGTACTACTCACACCATTAAGATTTTTGGTTCAAAAGGTTGAATAAACCTCTGTCCCAATCTTTCTATCTTTCTCTGCCATTCAAAGTCACCAACTTATGATGTAACCCTAAGGCCCAAGACTCAGTGTAGATGCCTAGCTGAGTGGGCAATAAGGAGGTGCTACCTAGCAACCAAGACCACAGGTACTCAGGAGGAGGAGGAAAGAGGAGAGGGCATCCCTTTGAGGCTTCGGATGTCCTCCTTAAAGCCTTGTCATTTTGGAATCCAAAGGAGGGCAATGGAAAGAATTCTGGACAAGGAAGAAGACCTGAACTTGAGTCCCAGCTCTGCTGCCTGAAGCCTTTTGTGTAGTTTGGGGAAGTCAACTTCTCACTGGGCCTCAGTTTCCTTCTTTGTAAAATGAGAGTTTGGACTTCATGAGTTCTGGGTCTTGCAGACCTAACAATATGTGATTATTGGAACAAGAATACAGATTGGCAAATGAGATCATGGCAGCCAGACAGATGCCAACCATCTGATGACCCCCGACAGGCTCTGGTGTTGTGCGGCAGAGATTGGCCCAGGCTGATGCAGGGAGGAGGAGGACTCAGTATTGGAGCTCTAGGAAAGCTATAGGGTCTCCTGGCTTCTCTTCAGCTCAGTAGCAACCAGGAGGAAGTTTTGTGGTTGTAGGATTGGTGAATTTGGGCCATTGTGTATGAAAGTTTGTTTGTTGGCCACTGGAGTGAGTCCTCTCTCACATTCTCTTCATCTTGGCATAGTGGAAAGAGCACTGGACTGAGAGTCAGAACTGGCCCACTTACTGGATGTGTGACTGGTCACTGTCCTTCTAGGAGCTTCAGCTTACTCTATTGTAAAATGAAATGATTAGACTAGATGATGGCTTCTATCTCTAAAAACTATTGTGGGGAAAAAATCACTTTCTTGGTTTTAGCAGGCAAGATTGTGGAAAACTTTTATTTAAAAATAACAATGCGTAACAAACAAACAAAAACAATTGGCCAAGATGAGAGATAGCACTTCTTTAGGAAATGACTCTCACTTCTTAAAGGATCAAAATATCTTATCTACACATAGACTATACAAACAAAAAACTACTATATGTGAAATCACTCAAGAGACCTATTACATCCTGACTTTTTTTTTCCTCCAGTGTCTAAGTTGAAATAGCTAGTCAGAAAACACGTACAGTTATTTAGTCAAGAGCATGTAATTAAGGAATACCTAGAGGTTGTTTATATTATGCTGTCTTCATCAGTTAGAAAATATCTTCCTGGACCCAGGAGGTTTTAGCCTGAGATTACAGAAGGGAAGGGCGACTAGAATACATGCTTCCTTACTTCAAACCTCATGAAAAGGAGAGTTTCTAAAATGGAAGCACTGGAGCAAAGTTGGCTTCTACACATTCTTTATTCTAAAATCTACCTCCTAGCTTTGACATTCTGTGTTCTACCATCCCTCCCATTTGAGATATTCTGGTCCAAAGGTCCTTCCAGCTGTGACATTCCCCATTCTAAGGGCCTTTCCAGCTGTGTGACCTTCTCTGTTCTAAGGACCCTTTCAACTCTTATGACGTGGTCTGTGAGCACCTCAAGTTCTGATAGTGTGTAATTCTGTTATGTCTCAGCTTGCTCAGGAACCAAAGGCCTGCCCTCACTCACAAAGCTGTCAGGCCTGATTTTCACCAAAGCTCCCTCTCTAGAGGAAACCCTTGTACTCTCGTGCATGGTCAATGACAGAAAGATCTCACAGTCATGGGGTGTCGCTCTTGTTTTCTTTCTCTAGGTTGATGTCAGTGGAGGAGGAATTAAAGAAGGACCACGCAGAGATGCAGGCAGCAGTGGACTCCAAGCAGAAGATTATTGATGCCCAGGTTGGGAGCTGTTTTCCCCATTAGTATCTCTCCTTTGTTACTTCCCACAGATGGGAGGGAACAATTCCATTTGTTCACATGCATAAGCTCCCATTAGTCCTTGTCCTATTACCACCCACACGTTTTTGGGAACAGTGCTAGCTGCTTCCATGCGGGGAGATGATGCACTTGTTCTCACTTGGGGAAGGCACTGTGAAAGTCCTCTGAAGGGAAACTTTCTCCTCATGTACTTGCTTTGTCTACAGAAACAAGAACACTGCAACTGGTAGGGGGTGGCCAGGGTGGAATGGAGATTCTCGCTCAAAGTGGGATTAGAAAATGTCATGAAGATTTAGTTCTGGAGTTATGATGCCCCAATGCCTAGGTGAGAATGATAGGGAAGGGATTTTCTGAACTGCCATTAGCATGGCAGGGTTGGGATGGCCATTTGAAGTACTGAAGAATTTAGCCATGCCTACTATCCCTTATCCCTTGATGTGAGATGAGGAGGAAAAGACCTGAATGTTACAATAGAAAGAGATAGGATAGAACCCCTTTGTCACAGAGTTGAAAAGACAGAGGACGTACCTCATGATTTTCAAGCGCAGCTAACAGGAAAGCGGATCTGGCCTGAGATGTCTCTCCACCAACTCCCAGAATGAATTTGAAATTTTAACACAAGGAGATAAATATAGTCTCTCTCAGGTAATATTGTGATTTATTAGAATAGGCCTCATGACTAAAATGCAGCAAGATACTGTTTATTTTAAAAGCCTAGATCTTATAAGAGGTATAGGATGTAGCATTAGAGATGGCACAGGAGGATTGAGAAGGAAAAAAAAAACAGAAAACCACTGGTTCTATAATCAGAAGCCCTAGCATGTAGAACTTATAAGAGACCAGCTGTGTGACCTTGGAGAAATCACTTCATCTTTGTAGGACTTGGTTTCCTCATCTTTAAAATTGGGGAAAAATATATTTGCACTGTCTACCTTATGAGTTGCTATGAAGTACTTTATAAAGAACAATATAAATGTGAGTACTATTATTAAGATGTGTTGTTCCAGTTTTAGAGAGAAAGAGAGGGAGGGAGGGAGATTTTTTAAACTATAGATTGGTGAATTTCCGGGCAGCATTCTAGATTGCATTATTCACAAATAGTTTCTAAAAACTTAGTAATGGGAAGGGTAATCACTAGGAGCCAGCATGGGTTTATCAAGAATAAGTCATGTCAGAGTAATCTCATTTTTTTTTTAACCAGTGACTAGATTGCAACTGTAATCAGAGAAATGTGCTTGGGGTGGGGAGGGAGCTTTAGGAGGGAGTATAGAGACGTATGGACTGAGTGATAGGTGAATTCAGAACTGTTTGAATGACTGGATCCAAAGAGTGGTGATAAATGGATGGATAATCATCAACCCATAGGGAAGTCTCTAGTGCAGTGTCTCAGGGGCTCTGTCTGTGAACCCCTTCTCTTCAAAATGTTTTTATCTGTGACTCGAAAGCATTCATAACATTTCTTGGTGGCAGGTTATAGATTGACTGGAAGTAAAAACTTCTTAAAATTAGAGGACTCAGACCCAAGTTATTAAGTAAATAAGAGAGCACCTAGCTGCTGAACATTAATGTGTCTTTCTTGGCTCAGACATTCTATCCCAGGGTAGTGGGGAAGGGGACTTGGGTCATTTCAGAGCCACCAAGGGAGGGATCAGGAATCTAAAGATGAGCTATTGTTAAGCCCTGTGTTGATTCACAGATCCCAGAAAGTATATTCAATATGGTTTGTTATCCTTTGCTAGAAAGGAATATAGGGACCATTCGGAGTCAATATGGATTCACTGAGAACATATCATGACAGTCTAGATCCTTATTCACTTTTTTGCTAGGGTATTCGATCAAGGAATGCCATAGATACCTTGATTTCAGGAAAGCATTTTACAGTCTTCCATGATATTCTCATAGATCAAACAGCAAAATTTGAGTTAGATAATATTATTGTGAGGTAAAACAATCAACTAGCAAGCATTTGTTAAGTACCTACTATGTGGCAGGCACTGTGCTAGGCACTTGGGATAGAGATAAAATGAATGAACTAACTGATAATCTCCCAATCCTAACCTCTGTAAGTGAGAGAGAGGGCAAAGAAATCAGGACTCGCTCCAACCCGCCCTAGTGGGTCCTACTGTCAAGGAGCTTACATTCTAATGGGGAAGAAAATAAAGACATCTGTCACTATATACAGAATAAATATTAAGAGAATAAATTTAAATAAATACCGAATAGTTTGGGAGATGCCAGGTAGTTTGGGAGGAAAGTCCCTAGTATTTGGAGGGATCAGGAAAGATGACATGTGAGTTGAATCACAAAAGAAGAGAGGGATTCAGTGAAGCAGAAGTAAAGAGGGAGGGCATTCCAGGCATGTGGAATGGCCAGTGTAATGGCATCAAGAAGGGAAATGGAGTATAATACAGAAGGAACAGAAGAGGCTGTCTTGGCTAGGTTACAGAGTACATACACAAAGGGGAGTTTAGGGGCCAGCCAGTGAAGTTAGAAGGGAAGGTTGTAAAGGCCTTTCAAAGCTAAACAAGAGGTATTTATTTTTTATCCTAGAAACAAAAGAGAGTCACCAAAATTTCTTAAATTGGAGAGTGATATGGATAGATTTTCACATAAGGAAAATCACTTTGTCAGCAGTGTGGAGGATAGACTGAAATGATGAGACAAAGCAGGTAGACTAATCAGGAGGCTGTTGCAATAATCTCGGTGAGAGGTAATAAGGTCCTTAACTAAGGCAGTGTGAGTGGGAAAAAAGGAGTTAGATTCAGGAATTATTGTGAAGAAAGAAATAGCAAGATTTGGCAACTGGTTGTCTATATGGCCTAAGAGAGAGTGAGAAGATGATAATGCTGAGGTTACAGCCAGGGACACTGGGGGAATGGTGGTGCCTTTGTGAAGAGGGAAGAAAGATAATGAGTTCAGTTTTAAGATGTTGAGCTTGAGATGTCTTCAGGACATCTAGTTTGCAAAGGCCAGTAGGTAATTGTGGGACACCACTGGTGATGCAGGATTGACATTTAGGGAAGAACTTGGGGCTAGATATATAGATGTGGGAAGCCATCTGCATAGAGATGGTAATTAAATCCATAGGTGCTGATGAGGTCATCAAGAGAATATACAGTTAGAGGAAGATCCAGAATAGAGCCTTGGAGAATATTCATAGTGAAGGGACATAATACAGGCGGTGAGCCATCAAAGGAGTCTGAGAAGGAGTAGTCAGACAGGAGAATGGCACCATAGACTGATGGAAAGAACATTAGATTTGAATTCATCAATACCTAGGTTCAAAGCCTAATTCTGCCATTCACTAGCTATATGACCTTGGGCAACTCCCTCCCCCATTATGTGCCTTGATTTCCTCATCTATAAAGTGGGTGAGATTGACTGCTTAGTTTTAGAGTTGTCTAAAGTTGTTTTGTTTTAAAGATGCCCTACAATGAGTGAACAGACTACTTCATTTCTTTTCCCTGACCTCCCCAACACTGGGATGGAAAAGTTGAGTTCGAAGAGTTCAACTTACAAACCTATAGGCCTGTTGAGTTGAAAGCCATTCCATATTGGGGAACATTGGGAAGGAGCCGGTATTCTAAGCCCACTCCTCCCCAGTGATTCCTCTCTTGGCTACTCTGTCATTCACAGGAAAAACGCATTGCCTCACTGGATGCAGCCAACGCACGCCTCATGAGCGCCCTGACCCAGCTGAAAGAGAGGTACAGCATGCAGACCCGTAACGGCATCTCCCCCACAAACCCAACCAAATTGCAGATTACAGAGAATGGCGAATTCAGAAACAGCAGCAATTGTTAACTCACCCGGAGGGAGGAGGAGCGCTGCCACTGCCGCCGGGCTGGGGGGGAGGAGGAGACAGAAGTAAAATATAGAAATAAAACCCCCAAGATCTCCAGCCCAATGCACCGGGGGCAGCAGGAGCGACAGCCACTTCAGAGAATGGTTCATCTCTCCCCTCCCTCCCCCCAAGACACCAGGCCGGCCGGGATAGGAGCCAGCGAGTGTGACTGATGCACTGGGGGGCAGAAGGCACTGCCTCCTCCCTCTCCTCTCCTCTCCCCTCCCCAAGAAGCTAAAGCCCATGTGTTTGGGGGAAGGTGGAAAAAAAAAGACATATGTGGGAGTTGTATGGCCTAAGGGAAAAAAAAATGTTATATTTGGAAAAAAAAATACCAGAAAACCAAACTGCAAAGTGTCACTGTTGGTGGATTTCTTTTGATGTGTAAATGTTTAAACCAATTCCATTTTTCTTTTTGAGCTGGACAAATCTCCAGATTCTCACAGGGGCTGATAATGCTTGGGTTAATTTCTGTAAGTGAGAGAGAGGGCAAAGAAATCAAGATTCACTCCAACCCCACCTCCCTCAGATCAGTATTGCTCTAACACTGCCCAGGGAAGAGTGCTTTGGTTTTAGAAGGTGGGTCCTAGTTATTTTAGGCAGAGTAGCCCTAAAATGGAAGACAGTTCACAAAAGATTACCCCATAGGATTGCAGAGTTGGAAGGGACCCCAGACGCTACCTCGTCCAGCCCGTACCTGAACAGGAATATCCTTTACCACATCCCTGAGAAGTAAGCACATATCCTCTGCTTGCACACCTCCAGTGATAGGGAAATTACTATTTAATGAGGCAATCCATTCCATTGCTGAAGAGTTCTGATTGTTAGAAAGTTCTGGTGAGCCCAAATCTGCCATTCTGTAGCTTTCCCCCTAGTATTCCTAGTTCTTTCCTCTGGGGCCAGGCCAAGTAAGTCTAATCCCTCTTACACATGGTAAGTCTTCAGATTGTTGGAGACAACAATTATGCTTCCCCACCCCATCCCATCTACCCCGAGTTCTCTTTTCCAGAATGAAGAACTCTTAAGCCTCCCCCCTCTGCTTTTAAAAGCTTGGGGGATAGTTTACTCCTTTCCTCTGCAGAGGAATTGGTACTTTCATGTAAGAGGGGGATACTCAGGAGTTGCCCACCCAGTGGAGCATCTACCTCTGTGGTTCCCACTGAGTTGAAAAGGAAGTAGCAAATAGAGTTCTTCATTTCTAGCCCTGTTCCCCATGTCTCCATCCTGTTTTCTTTCCCCTCTCCTTAAAGTTGGTCTCCACATAGACCCCACACAAGGACACTTAATGATTTCTTTGAGTTTGCTCCAAGATACCAAGAGCACAGATACACAGTAGGCAAACCTACTCCCTCACTCACCTCTGCCAATCCATGTAAAAATGTCTAAGATCCCTTCTGGGTACCCTTTGGTCCAAAGCTTGATGATCCTTGGCCTCCTTGGGCCTTTGGCCATCCCATAAAGAGTCCAGAAGAGTGCTAAAGTTGGAAGGGACCTTCCGTATCATCTTATTTAATCTCTAAACCTCTCTTCACCTTCTTAAGTCATCATCCAGTCTCCACTTGAAGAGTTTTCGTGATAAGGACCTCCTGAGACAACCCATACCCCCTTTGGAGTCTTTCAAAGGTTTCTCTTTGATAGAGGTTACCATAGTATCTATCACATGCAATATGGAAGGGGAGGAGAGGGGGGAAAGGCCCAGCCAGAGACTATTACATTTTGTCCTTACCCCAGTAACAACTGGATTTTTGTTTTTGTTTTCTTTTTAATTATACCAGGAGGCTATAATGAAGGTCAACTACTAGGGAGAACTGTGGAAGAGAGCATGTAAAGGAAGTGACTGGTCCCTTCCAATCAAATGGGAAAGGGGGAATGCTCCCATACCCCTTCTGATTCCCCCTAACTCAAGTTCCTCAGATTCTGGACCCCACCCAGTGTTCTAGGCTTCCATGATAACCTATTGTTAGCCTTTTTTTAGTCAACCTGTGAATCCACTGTGGAGTACAGCGTTCAGTGAAGGCCTCTCAGGCCAAGGCTGATTTAACTGACCTATAGTAAACCAAGGTGGAAAGTTGGCTCAGACACTCTTGGCAAGGGGAACAAAGAAAGAAGATTTATTTCATCTCCTGTCCTGTTTTCCTCCCATCCCTGCTGACTTTTTTCCCCTCCTACTGCTGGTTAAATAGACCCCATGCAAGGAAATTTAGCACTTTGAAAAAATTTTATTCCAGTTTGTGAAGACCTGAAAGCCACAAAGGGAAAACTGCTTCCTGGGAAACAGTACAGTAGTGTCAGAGGTCCTTGGGCTAAAATCTTTGCTCTCCTACTTGTTATCCTTGTAACCTTGGGCAAATCCCTCCTTGTCTCTGGGACTCTTCTTCATCTATTAACTGCAGGGGTTGAACTAGGTCTCTGAGGCCCTTTTTCACTTTTATTCCAGTGATGTGCGTTCCTGGAATGGTATCCTGGAGGCAGATGAAAAGGAAGTAGATGGAGTAGGGAAAAGATTACAGAATCTGGAGTCGAGAGCCACTTAACTATTTGTGCAACTTTGGGCAAGGAATTTAATGTCTCTGGCCCTATTCATCTCTTCTATCAAATAAGGAGGTGGAGCTAGATGACCTTGAAAGCCCCTTCCAGCTCGAAATCTGTGACTCCATGACCTGAGTTCAAATCCTAACTGGGTGACCTTGGGCAAGTCACAGTTTCTCTTCAGTTTCCTTGTCTATAAAATGAAAAGGTTGAATCGTTGGTCTCTGAGGTCCCTTATGATACTTTGATCTCTTAAGGTTCCTTCTGCCTGTTAAACCCTATCTATGAAGAAGTGCCCTTGACTCCAGAGTTTGGGCTATCCTATAAGGAAGCCCAAAAGTGGGTCTCCAAGCCCTGGGAAAGTAGTATTCCTTTTTAATGTTCTACATGAAGGGCCATAATGTATTTCTTGGAGAAAGTCCAAGTGAGTCCCAGAGAGTATTCCTCTGCCCACCAGCTTTATTTAAGAGGTTCTTACAGGGAGTATGTGAGCCATGAGCTAACTGGAGAAGAGAAATAATTAATGACGTAAATAACAATCATAGTACCGGAGAGGCCCAGGAGGAGATTGGTAATTGTAATTTTTTTTCCTTTCACAGTATGCATTAGAAACAAAGCTCGTTTTCTGGAATACAGGCCCTTTAAATTGAGCGCACGCACTACATGGGAATTAAGAGCCCTGAAGGATGTTAAACATGATCACCCAACAGGAACAGCAGCAAGGAGCCGGCAGGCCCCTCGTGCACACGGCCCGCTGGCCAGTCCGGACTGTGCTCTTTCTCCTGCTCCCCACCCCATCCTGGACCCATGGGACCCACATGTCCAGGGCCAGGACTGGCTTTTTGTTCTGGTTTTTACTTTTCTTGTGTGTTGTGGTTCAAAGTCAGGACCTTCTGGTGCTGTCCCCTTCCCTCCTGTGTCAGAGAAGGTCTAGCCAGGACAGCTCTTTGGAGGCAGGGTTGGGAAGAGATCTTTTTTTGACCCATGTTATGGGGCTCAAGTGAGCAGTCATATTTAATGGGCCCACCAATGAGGGGGTGGGGATGGAGCACTGAGTCCTGCCTCTAGCCGGAGCCAAGTTGCCAGTGCCAACTCAGTGCCCGCAAAGTCCATGCTGCAGACCAGGTCTCTCCTTGTCATATCCCCGCAGAGGCTGGTCCAAGAGACCAGCCAAAGAGAAGGTGAAAAACCTCAACTCTTCCCTCCAACTTAATTTTCCCCAGGAACCCAATTATTCCAGTTATGGCTGGCATGCTGGGTCCCTAGAAATCTCTGCTTTTTTTCCCCTTCCCCCAGCTGTAAATGCCTTTTGCTTAGTTGATTTCCCTATTCCTGGCATGGTCAGACCACCACCCCCTTTTCCCAAATCAGAATTCAGGTGGTGGAGCAGGGTGCAGGCTCTGAGTATTCTCCCTGCTGGCTAAATCAGCTAGCTTTGGAGAAGGGCCTGAAACCAAGACAAAGCATCCCTCAGAAAGGCCACTAAAAATCCATGCAGCAGGAAGGTTAGGAATAACAGGGTACTCTTGACCATTAGAGGCAGAAACTACCATTTCCAAATTCCTTCACGACTCAAATCCACCAACAAATTTCTGCCAAATGGTGGCTTGGGGAAGGAGCAGAGATCCTAGGGGGAATGTTTACATGAAACTGATTTAATTCCATTTCATTTTTGGTCACGGCCAGAGAGACTTATCCTGTGATAGATGGTAGTCTAGTTAGAAGATGAGAGGATCGGAAATAAGCATTAGAGGTAGAGATGTGCTTCCCCATCCCCCAACTCCCCAGGAGATTCTGGGTTGGAGGAGGCTCTGCAACAAACAAAAGTCTTTGGGTGAATTTCGTGGGAAGAAATCCAGCCCTGCGTGGAGAGGGGAGTTGCTGATTGAATTGGAAGTTGAATAGCATCCTTCTCCCCCGTCCTTGCCCTTCACTGCCTCCTTACCCCCTTCATCCTACAGGGGGACCTCAAGCCACTGAGTTTGGCCCTACCAATCCATCTGAGAAACCATGCCAGATGTGGAGAACTCAGACACCCTTAGGCAGGGGCTTCTGTTTTTAATTTCCTGCCCATCATAATATTTAGTTACCGATTATAGGCTGGTCCTCCATGCTCATATTTATAAGCACTCCATTTCTTTTTTTCCTTTTGTTTTCAAAAAGAGAAAAGATTTATCTTCCCCCCCCCCCACCTCCCGAGTTTCTGTTTCTGAAATGTGTGTCTCATAGCAATACTGGGGACCAAGTCCCTACAGCCAGGGAGAAAGTCAACAAGGGACTGAAGACCACTATATATAACATTTGTCACCTGCTTGCTCATTCTCATGCTCTCTATGGCGAGAGCCTTATCTGGTGCAAAAAACTGTAAAGTGTACAGACTGTCCACGGATTTTTATCTTAATGCAAGTCTGACAACATTTTTTGTAAATGTTCTCTCGGTGTTTGATTGTAATGTAACTATTTCACTATCAGCTGTATATAGTGATTCGCGCCTGGTGCTGCCTTGCAGACAGGATTGGGCAGCTGCTTGTAGAATGACTTGGAATTTTATTTTTTGTTTTCCTTCATTTAAAAAAAAAACAGAGTTGAGGAGCAGTAGGAGGGTTGGGATTTTTTTTTTCTAAGCTTGAGTTGATTGGAGACAGCTGTGGTATAGTGGGAAGTGCCAGATTTAGAATCAAGAAACTTGAGTTTGAATCCCAGCTCTGCCCCCTTAACTAGCTGTGTGACTGAGAAAGTCACGTTTCTTCTCTAGACCTCAGTTTCTTCATCTATAACATGAAGAGTTTGGAAGAGATGACCTCTGATATCCCAGCACTAAACTCCTAGGATTGGTAATTTATGGGGTTGGAACAAAAAGATTTTCCCCAGGTTATCAGAATATTGCTGAAAATAGGATCTAGCTTTTTTTTTTTTAATTTGGTTCTGAGAGAGCTTAACCGGAGGAGTGGACCCAATCTGCTCTGTGAAGGGCCATCTTTTTGCCTTTTTAGGATAAGGCACCATCTGAGGGGCTGACACATAGCACCGACAATCACAGCCACAGGCCCCATCCCCACAGGAGTGTTTCCTCAGGAGTCATGGTCCTAAGAGTCTTGGACTTACCAGGCCTTTCTGGCATGGCCCAGGTGAGTCCTCTTAATCTGAAGAGCTCCTACTCATCCTCCCTTCCAGGAGATCAGATGTAGAGAAGCTGGTATGCCAGTTTTGGGTAGGGCTGGAGGAAGCCAAATGGAACTGAACCTCACCCAGGGAAATCAACCTCTTCTTCCAGACCTGTTGGATAGGATGCTGCTGTTCCCCCGTGAGTCATCGATGTGCTCCATGAAGGGTCCTAGGGCCATGGCAGAGGTTAGCAACACACCTAACCAAAAAAATATCCCCAAGGAACCAAATACCTTCAGCTAGGAGGAGGGCAGAAGAGCCCAAAATGTTCTCTCCCACCAGCCATGGTAGAGCTAAATAAATGGTCCCTGTCCTATGAGAGCCGTTGGACCCAACTGCTGCAAACACCTCCCCACCCCCCACCAGTGGTTTTTGCAGAGCTCAGATGAAGAACAGATTATCCCTGCAGAACCTGCTGTTGATAAGCCAAAAATAAATAAGAAATCATTGCATTTTCCAAGGTCATTTGAAGGGGACAGGGGCTTAATTTTTCTTCTCAGCTAACTGCCTAATTTCTTGTGAATGACCAACCTTTCTCCAGCTTCTCAGAAGATATGGTGAAGCTGTCACCCTACACAACCCCAGATCCCCACAGAGCATCTCACCAACTCCTAAGATATACCTCTTTCCTTCCCTCTGTCTATTTGCTGAAGCCCAGCCTCACTCTGTTTTCTAGAGACTCTTATAAAGAAAAATGAAAACAGGCTCACCTCCATTTTGTAAGTATGTGAAAAGGAAAAAAAAAAGTTTAAAAAAAGCAAAAAGTTGAACTGTTGCCTGGAGTTTCTCCAGTCTTGACTTTTAAACTATGTAATAATGTACAGAGAAAGGTGTTGGTGTTCAGAAATTCCATGTGGCTGTGCAATTTATGTACATTTACAATTAGAAATATTAAAGATTTATTTAGCTATTTTAAGCCGAACTCTCCAGTCGATTGGATGAACTCTGTCTCCTCTATCTGTCTCTCTGTCTCTCTCATTAGTGACAAGAAGGAAATAACTTCCCTTTACTATACCCCAATTTCCCCTTTTACAAAATGTTTGGTGTGTTACAGCGGGAAAATCATCAAATTAGAAGTTGAGTGATTTGGGTGCAGATTCCAGCTCTACTACTTGTGGAACGTTGGGCAAGGCCCATTGTCTGTCTGGGCCAGACATCTATAAAATGAGGAAGCTGGATTAGATGATCCTTTAAGTCCTTTCTAGGCCTACGTCTTGTCCTTCCAACTCTAAACCCTGTGACAATCATACGCCAGTCTCTCCTGTCCTGTGGCTCTAGTGAAGCCAAGGCGCAAGAATTCAGCCAACTTCATGTTCTGATAAACACTTCCACTATCAGCCTTTCCATTTTACCTGAAAAGATCATAAAAGATTTGTTCTTTTTTTTATCCTGTGTTAAATATAGATGTAGTATCTGGAGTTGGAAGTGATCACAGAGATCATTTAATCCAGCTCCCTCCTTTATACACCACTTCAGCTTGCCAAAGTCATGTATGCAGTCACCACCAGTACTGTTTTGTATCCAGTATCAGGCTCAAAATCCAAAGCTCTTCCCATGCTTACACTGTTACGAAGGATCACCAAACTTAGGAGACTGTTGAGAGGAGCTACAGAGAGAAGACCGGAGCTGGAATTTCAGTGTGTGGGAGAGCGTGGGGGAGGAATGGAATGGAGGGCCCCTGGCTAAGGGAGGAGGCTTAAGAAAGGGAGACAGGCTATCAACAAGGCTTCTCTTTCTAATCTAACAAATATTAAGAACCTCCTATTTGCAAGGCCCTTTACTAGGCACTAGGAATACAAAGACAAAAAGAAAACAATCCTTGATCTCAAGAAGTTTGCACTATACTGATGGGATACAACCTGTAAACAGGAGGTTCAGTACTAACTACTGAGGGGATAAGGAAAATGGCATGTGAGTTGAAGAAAGCAAGCTGTTGTAAGAGGGAGCAGCTGAAGAGGGAGAGAATATGGGTATGGGGGACAGACACTCCAAAGACACAGATGTTGGGCGTTGAGTGCTGAGTTTTAGGAACAGCAAGTCTGCCAATCTGGAACATGATACCATATGCAAGTGCCCCTTGCAGTTACCTATTGGAAGGCCTTTACCTGGCTTCAAGAACCCTTGAGGAATTGCTGTCTGCCATTTCTGAGCTGGGGCGTTGACTTTTCCACAAAACCCACTCTGTAGCAAACCAGAATTCACAAAACAGATTCCCTCCACTGGGGGTTATTCCCTCTACAAAAGGATGCATCACTTTGTAGAAAGAGGCAGCAGGGGGTCATTTTGAATGCCCAGGTGCACTTAAGTGTTTGCAGATTTGTTACCAAGGGAGGGACTCTTAAAAGCTCCTAGGCAGATGCTGCTCCTCATCAAAGCAACAAATATTAGAAATGAAATTTGTTATCTTCCTTTGCCCCAGTCAGGACCAGGAATTATTAGCAGGCTTCTGACATTCAGCACTATACCCCCAGCTCTCCAGAGCAGTGGACCAAGGGCCAGCCATATCCAAAAGGAAATACGATACAGGGCAAAGAAGCAGCCTCTGCCCTAGGGCCAGAGCTTACCAATTCTGGTCTCATTTGCCTCCTAAGGCCTCTCTTCATCTTCGTCTTTCAATTGATCCTCAGTGGCTTACTCTCTGATCCCCTCACTATCCCAACCCAGCCTATTCTTGAAGACTTTCGGCTTGCCAATGTCCTTAGAAGTGAAAACAGAACTCCAGATGGGCTCTGACCAGGGCAAAAGCTAACAGGGCTCTTGGCTATTACTACTGCAAACTCAATTTCTCCCATCCCTACAACCTAACCACAAATGTGACCCTGTTAAGTAATATTAAGTGTGTTAATGAATTCTCCCAAGCCATTTCCTTGAGATGCCATCTATCCACAAGTCCACTATACTGTCCCTATCAGCTGGTAGTTTTCTACAGGATTTTACCTCCCTAACATCTCATCAGGGGATGAGGAGACAAAAATGTAATACCTATGGGTTTTATAATGGCAGGATGGGATATCATCACTCTATCCTTCCTTGTGGGCTACTAGAAATTCCCATATTGAGGATTAGAATGGGTTTTCCCAACTGAAGTTACAAAGCAGCACTACAATCCTGCCAAAGGGAACCCCTAGAGAGGCAGCATGATAGATTGGACAGAGTATTCAATTGGGTGTCAGAGGACCTGGGTTCAAATCCTAACCCAGCTGTATGACCTTGACCACCTAACTTCTCAGAACCTCATTTCCCTCATCTGTAAAATTAAAGGGCTGGACTAAATGACATCTATGATCTTTCCTAGCTCTAAAGTTTATGATTCCTTCCCCACACTCCAAGAAGTGAATTGATGACTTCAAGGAGTGACTAGAGATGGTTTTGAGCTAAGGTGGATTTGTGGTTCAGATAGAAAACTCCTAACACACTTCAAACCATGCCCTTATTGATGCTGGAAGCTCAGGTGTAAAAATGTTCACTTATGAATGCCTACTCCATGAAAGGTCCTATGGTCTGCACTGGAGAGCACAAAGATGGATGAAACAAGACACCTCCCTTGTGGTCTAAATAGAGGAGAAAAGACCCAAAACATGATTTGGTTTGATACAGGGAAGCACCCTGGTGTGATGGACAGAGCCCTGCCTTACGGAGACCTGACTTTCTAGTCCTTGCTTTGCCAGACTCGCTTTATGACCTTGGGAACCTCCTCCCCCCTTGGGGCCTCAGATTCCTCATCCTGTCACCTGGGAATGTTGGACATCATCGCGCCATCAGATAATTTTAGATGCTTCACAAATCTGTGTGAAAGTGAGCCCTAATGGTTTGGTCAATGCAGGGGAAATGGCAGCAGGAAGTACAACAACGGAGGAAAGGAGAGGCAAGGTTGATGACGTTAGAAAATGAGGGAACATGAGACAAGATGAATGCATTCAGGATGGGGTTCTACACCTTGACCCATATGCCTCACTGTAGTCATGTTTAAGCAGGGACAGAAGAGAAAAAGAGGAAGTGAGGGAAGGAAAGTAGAAAGGCTGGAAGGGGAAGGAGAGAATAATGGATATATATCACTATCTCTGGGGTCGTTCTCCCCAACCTAAACCTTCACTTATGGGTTGGAAGTCCCTAGAAGTTAGCTACTACTTACTCCCTCCCTTCTAAGGGTAACCATGATGGGCTAGGGTTTCTAGTACTGTCACTCATGAGCCCCCACTAGTGTGTTTCCCATTGATTATCAGCCAGAAGCCTCAATTAGTTTTTAGCAAAGCTCTTTTTATTGAGATGGTACACAAGAACAGTTAGTTAAAAAAAAAAAATTCCCCCAAGGGTTGGGGCATACTAACCCCTCATACACACAAAGTCCCTGGGTAAAGTTGGCTTAAAATTAAAGTATAATGATAGTAAATCATACGTGCAGAGAACAGATGTAGCAAAGGATTACCTCCCAGCTCCTACTTACTGGAATTTTTTTTTCCTTCAGAGAGTCCTCCTAAATCTCCTTTTATATGAAGCTCTCTGCTGGACTCTGAGAGCCAGTACCTCAGTTGAGTTCATAGCTAACACTTTTCTCTGACATTGATGGGTATTGGGAGAGGCAGAATATGTCTTTCCCTAAAGTTGTCACCATATTAAGGTGACTATCTTTCTACATCCATGTGCTAGTACTTCATCTATTGTTGGCCATCACTGCTCTAGCACCAACTGCTACTTTATCCAGGCAGCAGTGTGACTTCTGGATCTCCCAAACTCACCAGGTCACATGGTCATCTTTACCTTGGGACACTTATTTGACTAAAATCAGGAAAGAATAAATTCAAAAGGAACATAGATGCCATGTGCTCATAGACACATGGAGGCTAGGTGAGGGACAGGGCAGCTTCCCTTCCCCTTCAGCTTTTTCCCTTTCGTCTTCCAAATTAGAGGTGGGAGAATAAAGATACTATCTCTCCTTTTGTTGGACCTTCATTCCTCAATGATTAAGAAACCATATCTATCATCCAACTAAAATCTATTTGTTGTTATCTACCAACCTCGAGGACCCTCGCCTTCTTTCCTATGTGAGTTCAGTGTATGCCTTCATGCTAAGGAACTTCAACATACATATTGATACTCCCTCAAATACCCTAAATTCCCAGTTCTTCAACTTCCTCATTCCATATGACCTACTCCTCCACCCTACCTGAGCCATATACAAAAAGGACCATGTCATTGATCTTGCCATCATCACATTCATGAACCCTGAAATCCTCCTATCTGATCATAATCTATTGTCGTTATACCTTTAACTCTGCCTTGCAATCCCAAACTCCATTCTTCATCCACACCATGACCTCCAATCCCTTAAACTCTCAGTTCTTTCCCAGGCCATCACTTCTACACTAGATCCACTCTCCTTCCTTCTTCATCTTGACCTGTTGGTGAATTAGTTCCACTCTACTCTGTCCTATTCTATCAAATAGTTTTCCCCTTTTTGTATCACTGAACATGCTCTGCCAAACCTCAACCTTAGATCACTCCCACCAACTGCTATTTTTGCTCCTACTCACCAAATGCAGCTAAAGAAAATCATGAAACCATGCTGAGTGGATCTCCTATAGATTTATATATGTTTATATGTTATATAACCTCAATTGGGTCCTCACTACTGCAAGGCAATCTTTTTATACTTCCCTAATTAACTTACTATCCCACTTACCACAGTGGTTCTACCAATGCTTTTCATTTCTTCTTACACCTTCTATGGCTCAGTCTCCTACACCCTCTCAACTAAGAACCTTGACTCATATTTCAATGAAAAAAATTGAAGCCATTAGATCCCTCTTCTCCCCTCATCCTCATCTCATCACCCAGATACCTTCTGCCACTATCTCCTCCACCACTGTATCACATGAAGAGGTGGTTCTTCTCCTTGCCGAGGCAAAGCCTTTTACATGTATATGTGATCCAGTTCCATCCTTCTTCTCTAGCAGATTACCTCCTTCATCACCCTTACTCACTCACTTCTCTTTAATGTCTCTTTGTCTACTCCCTGTTTTCCTATCACCTACAAACATGCTCATGTGTCTCCCTCATCCTCAAAAACCTCCACTGGATCTGTCCATCCCCTACTTACTATCATCCCCGATCTCTTCTCACTTTTATGGTGAAATTCCTTGAGAAGGCCATTGATAATCTATACCTCCATTTCCTTTCCTTTCACTCTCTTCTTAATTCTTTACAATCTTACTTTCAACCCCATCATTCAATCAAAACTTCTCTCTCCAAAGTTACCAGCGATCTTTTAATAGTCAAATCTAATGAATAGCCCTTTTAAAATCGTCATCCTTCTTGAATTCTTTTGCAGTCTTTGGCATTGTCAATCACCCTCTTGTCCTTAATATTGTCTTCTCTCTAGGTTTTTATGCCACTATCCTATCCTGGTTCTCCTACCTGTCTGACCACTCTCAGTATCCTTTGCTGGATCTTCATCTAGGTTGCACCTGCTAAAGGTGAGCTTCTCTCAAAGCTCTGCCTTGAACACTCTTTTCTTCACCCTCTTTTTCATGTAGTGATCTCATCAGTTCTCATGGATTCATTTATTATATCTACTGATGACTCTCATTTCTACTTATTCATTCCTAACCACTCTCTCAAACTTCATAATTACATCTCCAACTATCTGTTAGATGTCTAGAACTGAATGCTCCATACATCTTAAACTCAAAGTGTCCAAAAATGAACTCATTGTCTTTTCCCATAATCACTTTCCCCTTCCAAACTTCCCTATTACTGTTGAAGGTACCACTATCCTCCCAGTCACCCAGGCTCAAAACCTAGGTGTTATTCTCTGTTCCTCACCCCTTCTCTCACTCCCCGTATCGTATCTATTGTCCAGTCTTGTCAATTTTACCTGCATAACATCTTCTGTATATGCCACTTCTCTTATCCAATACTGTCAACATCCTGGTACAGACCCTCATCATCTTCTGACTGAACTGTTGAAGTAGTTTTCTGGGTGGTCTCTCTGCTTCAAGTCTCTCCCAACTCTAGTATATTCTCCATTCAACCATCAAATATTCCAAAAATGTGGGTCTTGACCATGTCATCCCCCCCCCCATTAAAGCAGTTCCAGCCATTTCTTGTTATCTCCAAGCTCAAATATAAAATTCTGTTTGACACTCAAGGCCATTCATAACCTGGACCCCTCTTATTTTTTCAGTCTTTTTATATCTTCTGCCCCACCCCCCAAACACCACACCTTTGCTTCATGTATTCTGTGATCCAGTGACCCAGGCCTCCTTGCAGTCTTGCAAACAAGACACTCCATATTCTCACTCTGGGCATTTTCAATGGCTGTCCCTCATGGCTGGAATGTTCTCCTTCCTCATCTTCACCTCCTGATTTCTCTGACTTCCAGTCTCAGATAAAATCTCATTTTCTATAAGTAGACTTTTTTTATTTCCCCTAATGCTAGTGTTCTCCCAATATTATCTCCAATTTATCTTGTATATAATTGTTTTCGTGCTGTTTCCCCAATTAGGTTCTGAGTCCCTTGAGAGAAAGGGCTGTCTTATACCTTTCAGCCCAGTGCTGAGCACTTTGCCTGGCACATAGTAAGTGCTTTATAAATCCTTATTTTTTTCTTATTAATTTATTTATTTTTAATTTTCAACATTCACTTCCACAAGATCTTGAGTTCCAAATTTTCTCCCCATCTCATCCCTCCATTCACCCCAAGATAGCATTCATTCTGAACATATATATATATATATACATATATATATATATATATATATATATATATATATATATATATATATATATATATATATATATGATTTTTTATCCCTCTACCCCAATACTGACAAAGGTCTCATGACTTACAAATATCCTCTTTCCATGCAGGAATGTAAACAGTTCAACCTTAATAAGTCTCTTATGATTTCTCTTTCCTATTTACCTCTTCATGCTTCTCTTGAGTTTTGTATTTGAAAGTCAAATTTTCTATTCAGCTCTGGTCTTTTCATGGAGAATGCTTGAAAGTCCTCTATTCCACTGAATGACCATTTGTTCCCCTGAAGGATTATACTCAGTTTTACTGAGTATAGATAGGTGATTCTTGGTTGTAATCCTATCTCCTTTGCCTTCTGTAATATTATATTCCAAGACCTCTGGTCCCTGAATGTAGATGCTGCTAAATCTTGTGCTATCCTGATTGTGTTTCCACAATACTCGAATTGTTTCTTTCTGTCTGCTTGCAAAATTTTCTCCTTCACCTGGGAACTCTGGAATTTGGCTATAATATTCCTAGGAGTTTTCCTTTGGGGATGTCTTTCAGGAGGTGATCGATGGATTCTTTCAATTTCTATTTTGCCTTCTGGTTCTAAAATATCAGGGCAGTTTCCCTTTATACTTTCTTGAAAGATAATGTCTAGGTTCTTTTCTTGATCATGGCTTTCAGATAGTCCAATCATTTTAAAATGATCTCTCCTGGATCTATTTTCCAGGTCAGTTGTTTTTCCAATGAGATATTTCACATTGTTTTCTATTTTTTCATTTTTTTTTATGATGTCTTGATTTCTCATAAAGTCACTAGGTTCCATTTGCTCCATTCTAATTTTTAAGGAACTCTATCCACTGTGCCACCTAGCTGACACTAAGCTATTTTTAAGGTGTTATTTTCTTCAGCATTTTTTTGAGTCTCCTTTAGCAAGCTGTTGACTTGTTTTTCATGATTTACTTCCATCATTCTCATTTCTCTTCCCAGTTTTTCCTGTTTCTCTTACTTGCTTCTCAAAATCTTTTTTGAGCTCTTCCATGGCCTGAGACCAATTCATATTTTTCTTGGAGGTTTTGGATGTAGGAGCTTTGACTTTGTTGTCTTCTTCTGGTTGTATGTTTTGATCTTCTTTGTCACTAGAGAAAGATTCTAAGGTCTATTTGTTCATGTTCCCAGCCAATTACTTGAGTTTTAGACTCTTTGTTAAGGTAGGAGTCTGTTTCCAGTGTGGAGAATGTACTGTCCCAAGCTTCAGGGATTTTGTGCAGCTGTTTTCAGAGATACTTCAAGGGACCTATAAATTTTCTGTTCTTCCAAGGTGGTATGATCAAAGAAGAGGTGTTTACTCCTTTTCTGGCCTGTGCTCTGGTCTATGAGTGACCACAAGCCCTCATTTCTACCTTGGAACTGTGAGGAGGATTTTCTCTCATACCGCCACTACAAGCTCCACCATGCCAGTGCTCCTCCTCACCCCAGGACGACCACCCAGTACTGTGATCCAGATCCTAGCATGGGCAAAACAAGAGATTCCTGCCTTAGCACCAGCAAAGAGATCCCTGCAATCCCCCTCTGATCAGCCACTCAATTCCCCCTGTCTGTGGGCTGGAAGCTCCGAGTGCAGCCCCATACTGGGGCTGGGAACAACCTTCTCTCTCACCATGGTTGGACAGACTTTTCCTACTGACCTTCTAAGTTATCTTTGTTGTTTGTGGGTTGATAAATCTGGAAACTGCCACAGCAGTCCATGATTCAGTCCTCTGAGGGCTGCTCTAGGTTTTCTGAGGCCTGGTTTGCCTGCGGACCCATGCAGAACTGCTTTCCTCTCCCAGCCCAGTTTGATAGACTTTTCCAATCAACCATCTAGGTTGTCTTGGGCTGGAAATTTGTTTCACTCTGTCTTTTTGTGGATTCTGCTGTGCTAGACTTTGTTTAGAGCCATTTTTTACAGGTATTTGGAGAGGATTGGGGGAGAGCTCAAGCAAGTCACTGCTGTTACTCCACCATCATGGCTCTGCGCCCTCTATAAATCTTTATTGCCTGACTATTTGCCCTCAGTATATCTTTCTCTGTCCCTAGCTGTTTACTCCTACTGATTCAATTTCTCCAATAATGTGGTCAATACCATATGTGAAAGGGAAAAGGAAGGGGGAGAGAGAGCTCTTCTCCCTCACTCCCCAGCCGAGGGCTATTACTGCCTCTCAGTGTTTTGGCTCCAACTCTCTGATTTAACACTCGACTGACTCACTGCTCAACTGACTTGCTATTTTTATATGTAGCCCAAGAAATGATTCAGTCTTCTCAGCCAACCACAAACTAGTTCTTATGTATCATCTGCCTCCTTCCAAACTGATTAGGAGATTGTCCACACATTGTGATGAAATTATAGGCAAGTTCTTCAATACCTGATTTGTTCTTTTAATTGATATAGTTAAGGTGTTTGTGCCTGCCGTGATTATATTAATTGGGGCCAAAGTGAAAATTCCCACCCTTACAGATAGATGGATGGCTGAATTGATTAAGGGGAACCAGCAATAGCATACACTGGGATGGACTGCCATATGATAGTCAGAATCCCACTCTCATCTTTAAGGAGAAGTAATAACGGTAGCAACCTATCTAGGAGACTTCACAGAAGAACACTCCAAACACCAACATTACCAATCCCATTTTTAACTTTGGGGTGAATTAATTCCACAAGTACTCCACTGGTTCACTTATTCTTATAGAGAAGGCTACATCAATCTATCTCCTATTATAATATTCAATTTCAGTCCTCCAAGCTTACCCCTTTAGTTGAAAGTAGCATGTTTAAACTTTTGCCTTTACCCCCATATCTGTGATCATCTTCTATTCCTCCCAAGGCCACTCCTACCAAGTTCACCCAGTTCCCATTCTGCTGTGACCTCTAGAAAAGCTGGCTAAAAAGACGGTTTTTGAAAATGAGATTGGGATTTCTGAATTACAGCTTAAATTATATGAAAGACTGGTACCTGGCCAGAGATGGAGTGAACCTAAAAAGTAGAAATGAAGGAAGAATAGCATTTCCAGTTATCTAACTATATTATAAAGAAGTACTCCTTTAAACTATTTGGCAGTAATAAAAAAAAATTAGAGAAATAGATAAGCGGAGCAGACTAGACAAGAAAGATTCAGAAATAACTGAACTCAATAACATTATAACAATATAATAACAATATTGTATTGAATATAATAAACTCAAAGTATACATTACCTAAGAAAAATTCCCTATCTTATAATAATTATTGGGAAAACTGGAAAGCAATTTGGCAGAAATTAGCTTTAGATCAACACAATAAAATCAAAATGCCATTAAACAATTAGAAGAGAACCAGAACTTGTACCTTTGGAATCCATTGCTAGAGAATGAATTCCTCACTAACCAAATACCAAAGATAATACAGATAATTTTGATTACATAAAACTGAAAAACTCCTGCACAACCAAAGTTAATGTAACTAGGATAAGAAGAGAAGCAGTAGTCTGGTTAAATTTCTTTGTATCTAATATTTGTGAAGAAGGTCTGATTGGTAGCTGACAGAAATACGTAAGATCAAAAGTCATTCCCTAATAGACGTGTTTAAAAATACGCACAGTTTTAAAAGAAGAGTTGCAATCTATTAGTAAACTATATGAAAGAATGCTCCAAATACTAATGAAAAATGCAAATCAAAACAATTCTAAAGCTTCACCTCACATCTAGAAAACTGGAAAGGATAACACAATGTAGGAATAGTAAGTGTTGGAGAGATTGTAGAAAGATAAGCATATAAATGTACTATTTTTTTGAGTAAATTTTTATTGATGCCTTTTTAAAATCACCGTAATTTTCCTCAAAGAGTTTTCCCTCCCTCTCCCTCTCTCTTTACCAGACAGCTATCTCACAAAATAAATAGTATTTTTAAAGACAAAAAAAAAAATAACATCACTGATCATCACGTTGAAAAAGTTGGAAAGTATGTGCAATGCACAATACTTGTGCCTCCCCCCATGCAAAGGGATGGCATGGGGAAGAGGAGAGGGTCTTCTCGTATTGCTTCTTGAGCTATATTTGCTCTTTATAATTTTGCAGCATTCACTTTTGATAATGTGTGTGTGTGTGTTCTTTCCATTACATTGTTGTAATCGTGTATATTGTTTTCTTGGCTCTGCTTTCTTCACTCTGCATCAATTCATATAGATCTTTCATGCATTTCTGTACTTATCAATTCATCACTTCTTACAGCATAATAATATTCAATATTCATGTACCACAATTTATTTAGTCATTCCTCAATCTATGGCTATCCAGTTTGTTTACAATTCTTTGCTAGCATAAAAATTGCTGCTAATGCATTGTTGATGGAATTATGGTTTGGTCCAACCATTCTAGAAATCAATTTGGAATTATGTGAGGAAAAAATGATTAAAGTGTTCGTGCCCTCTGACTCATAGATCCCACTGCTAGCTATATATGCCAAGGAGGTCACTGTCAAAAACAAAGACCTCCTAAATACTAAAATATTTTAATGATACTTTTTGTAGTAACAAAGAAATGGAAAAATAGATGTCTATGAATTGGAGGAATGACTAAAAATATATTGCATGAATGTAATGGAGTACTTTAGAAAGGAATGGTTTTAGAAATGATGTACATGATAAGTACAGGATCATAATGGAAGGACTTACAGGAAATGATGCAAAGTGAAGTGAGCAGAACTAGGAAAGCAATAATTTCAATGACTACAAGTTAAATGTTGAAAGAACACTAACCAGGCAATTGAAACAGAATACTATGAAGTCATAATGACTAAGCTTAACTTCAAAGAAGAGATATGAGAAGTTATCCCTCTTCCTTCTTTGCAGAGGTGAGGGACTTTGGATGTGGAATACTATAATTAATGTCAGACTCTTTTGATCAAAGGATCATAGATCTGAAAGAACCTAAGAGGTCACCTAGTCCAACCCCTTAATTTTACAGATGAAAAAACTGGGGCCCAGTTAAGTGACTTGCCCAAGATCTTCCAGGTAGTAAATGTCACAGACAGGATTTGAACCCATTTCCCCTGACTTCAGGGACAGTGGTCTTTCTATTATGCTATGCTGTCTTTTATGATACATTGGTTAATGCCCCCTTTCTTTTTTTTCAATTTGTTGTTGTTGTTGTTGTTGTTGTTATAAGGGATAGCACTCTGGGAGGGGAGGGAGGAAAGGATATGTTGAGAACTGTAGTTGATATAAAAACAAAGTACAGGGTGTTCCAAAAGTCTGAAGTGCAGTTTTAAGCCATTGAAGTTTAAAACTTCACTAAGACTTTGGGCATACCATGTGTATCAATGAACATTAATTAAAAAAAACACAAAGAGAAAAAATTTAAAAAACCACTCATACCAGACTAACCTGGTTTCCTTTTTTTGGACAAGGACACTAGACTGGTAAGTCAGAGGAATGCCTTACATATTGTTTAACTAGATCTTAGCAAATCACTTGATAAAGTCACTTATGGACTTCTGGAAAAGATCAGGAGATGTGGGTTAGATGAAAGCATAATTAGGTGGCTAAAAAGTGGATAGAATACTGGGCTTGAGGTCATCAAGTCCTACATTCAAATCCTGCCCTGACACATTATTAGCTATGTGCAAATCATGTGACATCTATGTCCCTTGAACATTTCCCTAGGATTTAGTCACTTTTTCTTCATAGCTGTTTACAATCACAACTGGTACATGAATTTCCTACACTAACAAAAATACGTATTTTTCCTCAATTTGTGTCAATCTAATGGAGCTACTCATGGAGCTGTACTATTTACTTCTTAAACAATGACTTCAGTAAAGGTGACATGGTTGTCAAATTTGAAATAGACACAAACCCGGAAGGGATAGCTAACACAATGGATCAAAGAGTTAGGGTTTTTAAAACATTTGACAGATGAGAACAATGAATCAAATCTAACAAAATGGAATGTAATAGTGGAAAGACTTAAATTTGCATGCAAAGTACAAAATGGCAGTGGCATAACTAGACAGCAGTTTATCTGAAAAAAGAACTGAGGAAATACAAACAATTCTGAGGTTCCTCTTCATTCCCATAAGCTTTATTGTTGTTCAGTCATTTTAGTCATTTCCAACTCTTCATGACCCCATTTGGGGTTTTCTTAGCAACAATGATGGAGTGGTTTGTCATATCCTTCTTCAGCTCATTTTGTAGATGAGGAGCTGAGACAAACAGTGTTAGGTGAGCTGTCTAAGATCACACAGATGGTAAGTATCAGGCCAGATTCGAAGTCATGAAGATGAGTCTTGCTAATTCCAAATTCAGTGCTCTATATATACACTGAGTCACCTAGCTATGCCATAAGGTTAGGAAAGAAAAAAAATAAAAATGACAGTTGTTGGAGGAGCTGTGGAAGGACAGATATGCTAAGGCACTGTTGGTGGAGCTGTGAATAGTCCAACTATTCAGGAAAAGCAACAGAAAACTGTACTCAAAAGGTCATCAAACTCTGCATCCTTTTTGACCCAGCAAGAAAAGGTCAAAGAAAGAAGCAAAAGGCCCACATGTACAGAAAATATTTATAAAAGCACTTTTTGTTGTAGCAAAGAATTGGAAATACAATGTGTCCCCATCAATAAGGGAATTATGGCATATGAATGTAATGGAATATTATTGCACCATGAGAAATGGCAAAAGATTCAGAAAAATCTAGGAAGACTTACATGAACTGATATGAACAAAGTGAACAGAACCAAGAGAGAAATTAAAGGAAAACAACTCTAAATATCTGAGAAATATAATCAATGCAATGATCAATCAAACTCCAGAAGACTAATAATGAAACATACTTCCCACCTCTTGGCAGAAAGGTAATAGACTACAGATGCAGAATGAGACATGCATTTTCAGACATGGCCAATGAGTGGTTTTATTTTGTGTAACTATTTATTTGTCAGAATTTTTTGTGGGATGGGGAGGAGTTGGGGAAGGAATGAGGGGTAGTAATAGTAATACTGAAAAAAGATTATCAAAGAATTATTAAGAAATACACAGAAATGAGCAGAAAAAAATTCAGAAGGGGACATAGACAAGCAGGGCAGTATTAGAACTATCATGTTAAATTCAAAATTCATTTTTAAAACAACTGAACATAATGGAGTTTCATGGTTTCATATGTAGTCTTCTTTTTTGTTCATATTGAGAAATGTTCATATTTGTTAATGTTTTTCAAGTTCACAATAATAAAAAGAAAAAATTATGGGGGGTAGGGGTGGGACAAGGCAATCTCTGGAATTTAAGCTCTATGGGAGTCAGTAGTGTGATATGGTAGCCAAAATCCCTAATGTCATTCTAGGTTGCATTGAGAGTAGCATGTCCAGAACTAAGGAAGTCCTGATGTCCTCTGTTCCAGTCAGACCCTTTCAAGTATTGTGTGCAGTCCCAGGCACCATGTATTAGGAGGAACATTGATGCACTGGAGAGTGTCCTGAGGAGGACAATGAGGACATGAAAGGCCTCAAGTTCATGTCAAATGAGGGTAGATTGAAGTAAATGGTAACGCTTAGCTTGGAGAAGTCTTAGAGGAGATATTACGGTTATCTTTAAGTATCTGATGCACTGTCACATGGAAGAGGACTTAGATTTGTTCTACATGGCCCCAAAAGTGAGAACCAGGAGCAAATGGGGCAAATTTAGGTTTGATACTAGGAAAAATTTTGTAACAAGTCAGGCTGTCCAGCAGCTGACTAGGCTACCTCCAAGGGCGGTGAGTTCCCCCTCACTGGAGAGGTTTGAGCAAAGGCTGGATGCCCACTTGGAAGCAGAGGGGAGTCTGGATTAGATAGAGGCTGGATGAGATGGTTCCTCAGTCCCTGTTCAACTAGGAGAGACTTTGATTCTGTGAAGACAGTGTACTGAATTATCAGCCTGTCTAGGAGGCATCAGGCAACAGGGTTGCAGCTGTTTTCCCTTAGAAGGATGTCACTAAAATTGGGCGGTGAGAAAAGGAACTTTCAGAGTCTAGTTCATTCTTCTGCTACAGACTCTTCTGATACAAACATTGATAGTTAGAAACTAAGGTGACCCAGAGCTCAATCACGTTCCCTCTCTGGACCTTAGTGTTCTTATCTGTGACAGGTACAGAGTTGCACTAATGGAACATGATAGAACAAATCAAAAGGCTTTTACAAGAGAGAAGTTAGAGACTTAAGAGAGTTCTGGAAAAAAAAATTGTATATGACAGCTATATCAGAGAATTTGATAGGAAAAGTAGGGAAAACATTTTTTTTTCAAATATGTGGACATTCACAAAAATTGGTCACATTCTAGACACAAAGAGGGTATCGAATTCAGGAAGTGAGAAACTTTAAATTCAAAATTATAACTAGTGCAATAAAAACAGTAATAAGGAAAATATGATTTAAAAAAGATAATTGCTTATATGGAGTCTAAAATGACTTGTTGAATATTTCATTGGCTAAAGATTACAGAAACAGTAATTATAGGAAAGCTCAGGATATAAATACAACATGTCAAAATTTATGGGATGTAGCCAGAGCAATACTCCTGGACAAATTTATAGCCCAGAATCTTGTATCAACAAAAGAGAAAAAGAGAAAATTAACAATTTGAGTTTGCATTGAAAGAAAATGGAAAATAAATTGATATACTAAAAACAAGCACCAAATAAGCCATTTTCAGAAAAAAAGGAGACATCCATAAAATAGGAAATGAAAATAAATAAATTGATCAACAAAAGCTATGTCAAAAGACCAATAAAATTTATAAACTATTAGCAAATTTAGTTGAAATGAGGAAAGAGAAAAATCTAAAATAATCAGGGATCACACTGACTACAGAAGAAATAAATAAAACTTGGAAATTATTATATGTAGCTGAATAATAATAATAATAATAATAATAATAATAATAATAAATAGTAATAGCAGCAGCTAACATTTATATAATGCCTACTCTATGCCAGGTATTGTGTTTAAGTGCTTTAGAATTATTAATCTCATTTCATCCTCAGAACAGTGGATGGGAGGTAGGTGCTATTTATTGTCGCCATTTTACAGATAAGGAAACTGAGGCAAACAGATAAATATTTACAGAAATTAAAAAAATATATACAAACCCACGATAG
Source organism: Phascolarctos cinereus (assembly GCF_003287225.1). Lineage (NCBI taxonomy): Eukaryota > Metazoa > Chordata > Mammalia > Diprotodontia > Phascolarctidae > Phascolarctos > Phascolarctos cinereus. The sequence goes on along the minus strand of NW_027555625.1, from coordinate 303,250,308 downwards.
CCACTCTCCATAAACAAGAAGATAGAGTCTCTTACAATTTATCATAGACTAAGAGCTTAGTCTAACCCCCTTCATTTTACCTAACGAGGGAACTGAGACCTACAGAAGGTAAGTGACTTGCCCAAGGTCACATAGGTAGTAAGTATTTGGCAGAGCTGGTATTTGAAATCAGGTGCCCTGACTCCAAATTCAGTGTTTTCCAGTGAAAAGAGATAATGTAAATAAGCAAATCTACCACTTAAGGTAGTCCTAGCGGGCCTGCTGGCTTCCTGAGTGCATTCCAAGAAACATTTAAGGAATCCATAATCATTAGTTTATGGGACCAGAGGTATAGAGGTATAGAGCTGGAAGGGACCTTAGAGACCAGGTAGTGCAACCTTCTCATTTTACTTCAGTTTTTCAGTTAACATTTAACAAGTTTCTTTCCCTCCCAGCACCCATACCCTATTGAAAAAAGAAAAATAAGAAAAGAAAAACAAAATTCTTGTAACATATGCATAGTCAAGCAAAACAAGTTCCCACCATGGCCATATCCAAAAATGTATGACTTCCTCAGTATCTTGAGTTCATCACTTCTCTGCTGCAGGTAGATCACATGTTTCATCAACCATTGGTCCTCTGGAATAGTCAACTTCCTCATTTTACCGATAAGGAAACTGAGGCGCATAAGGTAGATAAACTTTTCAAACAGAGTGACAGCATCCTAACTAATTATTCCTATAGGACAAATGCAGTTCTGATCTCTAAATCTCTCTAAGAGAGAGGGAGCGAGAAGAGAGAGAGAGAGAGAGAGAGAGAGAGAGAGAGAGAGAGAGAGAGAAAGAATTATAGGCCAATATCATTAATGAATATCTAGGCAAAGTCATGAAACACTGGAAATAGAATACAACAATATATCAAAAAATTATTCATTATCATCAAGTAAGATTTATGCCAAGAATGGAAATGTGGTTCACCATTAGGAATATTATCAGTAGAATAAATTATACCTTCAAATTTTGATAGATTCATGACCTCATCAATATTAGTACTCCCACCAATGGTACAGATTATAACCCATACACACCTTCTCATATGTGCAGCTCGTGTTCATGTGCTACTGTAAAATTCATAGGTGTAAAGCTCATAGTGGACAGAGTGCCAGGCCTGGGGTCAGGAACACTCATCTTCTGAGTTCAAATTTGGCCTCAGACACTCACTAGCTATGTGACCTTAGGCAAATCATTTAACCCTGTTTGCCTCAGTTTCCTCACCTATAAAATGAACTGGAGAAGGAAATGGCAAACCACTCCAGTATCTCTGTCAAGAAAACCCCAAATAGGATCCTGAAGAGTCAGACATGACTGAAAATGATTGAACAACAAAACTCGTAGGAGGTCCAGCCATTGTTCTCAGATCTTGTATACTTCCCCTTCTCTCCATTTACACGACCACTTCCTTAGTTCAGGCTGTTATCATCCTTTGCTTGGACAATTGCAATAATCTTCTAATTGGTCTCCCTGCCTTGTCCTCCCCCATTCAGATCCATGGTAGCCATTTCACACAGCTACCAAAGTAATTTTCCTAAAGTACAACTCTGACCATGTCATTTCCCTACTCAACAAACTCTAGTGGATCCCAGTTACCTCCAGGATGAAACATAAATGTATTTGTTTGGCATTTATCCCTAGCTTACTTCAAGTCAGTTTAAGTGCCATCTTATTCAGGAGGCTTTTCCCAGGACCACTACCCCAACAGTGCCTTCCCTGCAGAAATTACTTTAATCTGCTCTCTCTGTATCTGTATGAACCTATTTGTTTACATTTCCCCCCATTAGAATGTTAGCTCCTTGAGGGCAGGTACTATTTTTTTTTCCCTTTATATCCCTAGCACTAAGCGAAGTTTCTGGCACAAAGTAAGCACCTTAATTTTTTGGACTGATTGACTGATTCTCCTGGCTCTCTTTACTTTACATAGATGTCAGTGCTGCTTATGGACCATCTGTTGTTCTTTTTTCACTGCATGACTGACCCACCTCTGTCTCCTTTTCTTTTCTTCCTTTTCTCTAATGGCAGCCTTTATGACATTTTCCTCACACGATTCTTTACTCATACTTCCCCATGTGCCTTTTATTGCCCTTTGGGTGAGTCATAATTATGATTCTTTGGAGACTGTTCTACTATGTGACTTGCTGTCCTATAATATCAGCTGTAAATTATTCATGTTTAAAAAAAGGTGAACTTTTGTTTTAGGGAGAAGATTTAGGTTAATGAAGGTATTCAATAACTTTCCAAATATAATTCAGCCCACTCTGACCCTATTGAATTCTAAACCACATTCATTGTCCATCTGTACTTTTGATTCAAGATATACGTATTGATGGATCTGCTCTATAGATGGCCCATCTAATTGCACATCATAGTCTGAATAATAGGCATTCTGCATCCACTTATTTCTTCCTGCCTCTTTTATTTGGCCAAACTCTTTTGAGTGATTGTGGATCTCATTTTTAAGAGGCTCTACAATGTTCTGGGGCTAAATGCAATCTGGACAATAGCACTCATAAATAAGATCAGCTGGAAGATCTTACCATCTCATGGAAATCCATCTTCTATTTGGACTTTGTGCTGGTCATTCTCCATGACATGGGCAAGCACCTTGGGCGAGCATGTGTCTCCCTGTTTCATGCCCCACCGGATATTAATCATCAGAATGTTGTCAAACAAAGTTATCTGTACTGTTAGGCCTTCACAAGAATTTTGTATGCTTTGACATATTCATGGAAAACACCTTGTTGGGGGAGAGCCTTAAGGCAGCATTTTGCTCTACTGAATTAAATGTTGTTTATAGTCAACAAATAATAAGCACATTGTGATCTTGCATTCTCTCCGACTTTTAGTCAAGTATGAGGCTATGAAAATGTGCTCTGCTGCAAGAACATAATTTGCAAAAGTCTGACTGTTTAGTTCTCATATGTTCTCCAAGGATGCCCCTAGTGTCATGGAAGTATCAGGCAATCAATCAACAAACATTTGTTAAGTGCTTACTACGAACCAACTACTATGGTAAGCACTGGGGATATAAAGGAAAAGCAAACCCAAGAACCATTGCTGGCCACTCAGTGGGAGAGACGACATCCAAAGGCAGAAAAAGAGGGGGAGGTCATATGTATAGATTATTCTTATAAAGACTTTATACAAATGAGAAAATAGGAACGTGGATTATTAATAAATAATATTTCTTGGTCACTTTTTTATGGTAATAAAGTATTTGCCAAGTATTTGGCATGTTCCTTTCTTTCAGATTTATTGAAAATCAAATCCTTAAAGCTTTCAAAATGGTGTCACCTGCAGCTGTCTCTACTGAGTTCAGTCCAACTGCTCTTTCAACTTGGTTTTCTGTAGTGTCATTGCTACTCCCTTTATAACATACCAGAGACTTTCATGTAGCATTCAAATTGATGAAGATAAGAATTGATTATTGATATTCCCCCCATTTTTTGTTTGTTCATTGCCCTCCTCCAAGTTCCATCCTTAAAACCTCTTGGCATGATCTAGCTTAGGTAGACCTCCAACCAAGCTTTCTGTAAGCTTTACCCTTTCAATTCGTTTTTGTCCTTTTACAAGATGGGCTTACTTTGGCTATCATATCTCCTTTTGGCAAGGAGATCAAATATTTGCTGACTGGGGAGATTACTAGGCACTTTTGGTCTTGGAGCTATTGATTTACACTGGTTAAACTTCTTTAGGAAATGGTGATAGTCTACATTGATATATGTTCTTTTATCTATTTCACTTTTTCAACATCAACAGCATATTTAAATAGGTCAGGTTAGAACTGCTTCAGTTATATACCGTTCTTTCTTTTCATTTTTATTCTTTCTTCATATTGGATATTGATTTTAATCTTTGCTCTAACAAGTCTATGATTTGACTATATAAAGAAGCTGGTTCAGAAATAATTCCCACTTTGATAACCAGGCATTTCCCAGATGTTAAAATATAAACCATGCCATTTTAGTGAAATTATTTGGTGTTTAACATGTCTAGTGCTACCCAGAGGGTTGGCACACTGTACCTTCTCCCTCCCCACTAAAGGGCACCTCTGCTCTGACTGGTGACTACATGCCATCCTGGGGAAGTCTGGTCTCTAATGAGAGGCATTAAGATATTTTTCTCTCACTCTTTGGCTCTTCATCTCTGCCTCCCCCCACTCATACCCAGGCACTCCAGGGAAAAATAACTTAAAGTTTAGGTTGTATGTCATATCTAAGATTTTCCCAAAGGAAGGAATGGAAAGGCACCCAATGAGCATTGAGAATCAGGTTTAGGACAGCTATTTATTTCCTCCACATAAAAGAAATGCTAAACACAATAGGCTTTCACAAGTACACATTAACAAAGACTTACAGTAAGCTGCAGCAATACTGTTATATCCTCCTGGGAAGCTGATACTTAAAGCATCAAGACATGATACAGTTTGTAAGACCGTTGAACAGACTTTTTAAATTTCAACTCTATGTGGTCCAAATTACCTCCAGGACCATGTCTTCTGACAAGTCAGGCCGAGGGGTGAGCTGCTACTCCTGTTAGTGGTTATTCTACCCAGTGCAAAAACTCCTAGTCATTTAAAGCCTCAGTTGGTCATTATTTGGGCCTTGATGGCTCAGAGTGAATGTAAATAGCAATTATTTCTGTTTTGGCCAGAAATCTTGAGAGTCTTCCCCTTTCAGATTGATTTTTTTAACTAGATAAAAGAGGCCATTCTTTGTCTCATTTCTTACCTAGCCTAAATCATTGAATGGTCATTGCCTCAGTCAGACTGAGACTTGTTAAAGACCTTGACTTAAAAAGACCAAGGTCTCCCCCTGTATCAGAGGCCATCTCTAGGCATCCTAATCTATTTCTTACCACTGGACACAGATGGCTCTGGAGGAGAGAGTGAGGCTGGTAACTGCATTGCCCTCCCTCACTTAAATCCAATTCACTCGCAAGTCATGACATCACCTTCCTAATGTCATGGTCTTCTTTGGGAATGAAGGACAAACAATAACAACATTTGTGACCAAGGACTCCCACATTTCCAATCTCAAGAAAGCTTCCAATCTGGGACACATCCATGTTGGCATTCCTGTTCTTTCACCTACAATCAGACAGAGAAACACAAAACAGAATAGGGAAGCAGAAGCCTAGGATACTGCTCATCTAGTGAGCTCCAGCTTTAGCTGCCACATGGAAGTAATCACCACCTCCCTTCCCCACCCCACCCAACCCCCAAATCCTTATCCTCATATAGGAAGTCTAGTTGTCACTTAGCAGAGTTGAAAGAAGAGAGTAAAATGGAAGCTGTCTCTAGTTTAAACTCATGAAACCTCTCCCCTGCTGCCTTCACTGGGCTAAGGGACCAATAAGTAGATTGCTATCTCATCCTAAAGCTCCAGAGGCCTTCAGCACTGAGCCAACACACACTGTCAGCTGGAAGCAGGTATGGTAGCTGAGATGTAATCTCCATTATAAAATGCATGCAAAGTCATACAAGATAACCATGGAGGGGTTGGCATTAGCAACTAGGAAGACCAAGAAAGGCCTCTTATGAACCATGTTTTCCAACATATTTTGCATATTTGCACTAAATTCCTGAATATTATAGTATTGTTGTTCAGTTGTTTTCAGGAGTGTCCAACTCTTTTTGACCCCATTGGGGGTTTTCTTGGCAAAGATACTGGAGTGGCTTGCCATTTCCTTTTCCAAGTCATTTTACAGATGAGGAAACTGAGGCAAACAGGGTTAAGTGATTTGCCTAAGGTCACACCGCTAGGAAGTGTCTGAGGCCAAATTTGAACTCAGAAGATGAGTCTTCCTGACCCCAGGCCTGGCACTGTGCCACCTACCTGCCCAAACATTATAGTTATACATTGCTTAAACTTGGAGAATCTCATTCTATTCTTTGAAAATTTTTTTTCCTTCCTCATCTTTGCAAGGGCTATTGGTGCATAAGCTGAAGTTATCTTCATGAGGGTCATACAAATGCTTACCTAGAACACTGAAATATGAGATAACCAAGTGTCCCATTAAAAAATGGTGCTTCTTCTTGCCTTTGGCTTTATAATAAAACCAACTCTTTATTTTCTTCTTCAAAGATAACTGGTGAGCCTTCCTTCTATTTATCATGACGTCTTTGTGTTTTTTGGTTTCATTTATAACAAGAATGTCAAGATTGTTATGATTCAATTCCTCCATTAATATTTCTACTCACTGATTCCTGGGCAAAGATCTCAGGTTTAAAGCAACAACAATTATGTTTTGAAAGTCAAATTTTCTATTCAGCTCTGGTCTTTTCATCAGGAATGCTTGAAAGTCCTCTATTTCACTGAATGACCAATTTTTCCCCTGAAGGATTGTACTCTGTTTTGCTGGGTAGGTGATTCTTGGTTGTAATCCTATCTCCTTTGCCATCTGGAATATTATATGCCATGCCCTGCAGTCCCTTAATGTAGAAGCTGCTAAATCTTGTGTTATCCTGATTGCGTTTCCACAGTACTTGAATTGTTTCTTTCTGGCTGCTTGCAATATTTTCTCCTTGACCTGGGAACTCTGGAATTTGGCTACAATATTCCTAGGAGTTTTCCTTTGGGGATCTCTTTCAGGAGGAGATCTGTGGATTCTTTCAATTTCTATTTTGCCCTCTGGTTCTAAAATATCAGGGCAGTTTTCCTTGATAATTTCTTGAAAGATGATGTCTAGGCTCTTTTTTTGATCATGGCTTTCAGATAGTCCAATAATTTTAAAATTCTATCTCCTGGATCTATTTTCCAGGTTAGTTGTTTTTCCAATGAAATATTTCACATTGTTTTCTAATTTTTCATTCTTCTGGATTTGTTCTACTGTGTTGTGATTTCTCATAAAGTCTCTATCTTCCAGTTGCTCTATTCTAATTTTTAAGGAAGTATTTTCTTCAGTAAGCTTTTGGACTTCCTTTTCCATTTTGCCAATTTTGCTTTTTAGGGAATTCTTCTCCTCATTGGCTTTTTGGACCTCTTTTGCCATTTGGGTTAGGCTATTTTTTAAGGTGTTATTTTCTTCAGTTTTTTTTTGGGTCTCCTTTAGCAAGCTGTTGACTTGTTTTTCATGATTTTCTTGCATCACTCTCATTTCTCTTCCCAGTTTTTCCTCTACTTCCCTTACTTGCTTCTCAAAATCCCTTTTGAGCTCTTCCAAGGCCTGGAACAGATTCATGTTTTTCTTGGAGGCTTTGACTTTGTTGTCTTCTTCTGGTTATATGTTTTGATCTTCTTTGTCACCAAAGTAAGATAATATAGTCTGACTCTATTTGCGAGGTTTGCCCATGATCCCAGCCAACTACTTGAGTTTTAAACTCTTTGTTAAGGTAAGAGTCTGCTTCCAATGTGGAGAATGTACTGTCCCAAGCTTTGGGGGTTTGTATAGCTGTTTTCAGAGATACTTGTAGGGACCTGTAAATTTTTAGTTCTTCCTAGGTGGTATGATAAGGGTCGAGGTGTTTACTCTTTTCCTGGCCTGTGCTCTGGTCTTTGAGTGACTGGCCACAAGCAGTCTTTTCTCTCTTGGAACTGTGAGGAGGGTTTTCTTTCCACCGCCACTACAAGCTCCACCACGCCAGCTCTCCTCCTCACCCCAGGACCGCCACCCAGAACTGTGACCCAGATCCAAGCACGGGCAAAGCAAGAGATTCCTGCCTCAGCACCGGCAAAGAGATCCCCTGCAGTCCCCCTCTGATCAGCCACTTGATTCCCCCTCAGTCTGTGGGCCAGAAGCTCAGGACACAGCTACCATCCGGCACCTGGGCTCTGTGCTCTGGAACTGGCTCTGACCTAGCTCTTCTCTCACTGCAAAAACAGACTTTTCCCACTGACCTTCTAAGTTGTCTTTGGCATTCATGGATTGAGGAGTCTGGAAGCTGCCACAGCTGCCTGTGATTCAGTCCTCTGAGGCTTGCTCTAGGTTTGCTGTGGCCTGCGCGCCCAAGCTGAACTGCTCTTCTACCCACCCAGCACAATATGCCCTTCCAATCAACCATCCAGGCTGTCTTGGGCTGGAAATTTGTTTTCCTGTGTCTTTTTGTGGGTTCTGCTGCTTCAGAATTTGTTTAGAGCCATTTTTTATGGGTATTTGGAGGGGTTTGGGGGAGAGCTCAAACAAGTCACTGTTTTCACGCTGCCATCTTGGCTCCAGCCCCCCCCCCCAACAATTTTGTTAATGTTTAAAGTTGGTCTAATTTTTTGAGTCTCAACACTTTCCTCCCCCTCTTCTGCCCCTCTGCCTCCAATATCACTACAGAACTGGAAGGAGGCATGAGGTAGAAGGCCATTTTGTCTTTCAGCTGGTTTGTTTCATGGGTAGCAATCAACAAAGTATTCATCATAAAGTGGCTGGCCTACTGGTGATCAGCCTCTTCATACGAACTAGTTGGTCCTCAGAAAGCAAAGTCAGACTATTTCTGTGTCTAGAGTCAATGCTTTTCTAGTGTGGTAGAAACTGTTCAAAGTTGACCTCTGCTGCCACAGACTTTGAGAACCTAGAGTGACCTCTCTAACATGACAAGGCACCAGAGTACAACTTGGTAATATTATAATGACGTTAATTGATACTAGTTATTCCAATAGCAAAAAAAAAAGACCCACAAAATTATGATTGTTTCAAAATAGAAAGGAGAGGGGATATGATTTTGCTCTCTTTCCTGCCCCAATCTCCACTGACATATGAGTCACTGGACTAGTCATAGATAATGAGGTGCTGGTGTGGTAACAAAGTGTTAACACCTGGTGATCCCTTCACAAAGTAGGGACTCTCTCTCTCTCTCTCTCTCTCTCTCTCTCTCTCTCTGTCTTTTTCTGTCAGAAAGGGAAATAGAATTAGGTGAATTGCAAGTGGACTACACTTCTGGAGGCTTTAAGTAGCTAAACCCCACAGAGAGGTAGCCAGCAGTTCAGCCCTCCTCACTTTCTCCTGACATCCTGGGGATACTAATGGAACATTTGTTCTGCCCAACTTTCGTCCTCTCTTACCATGTGGCAACTATTCTTACCATCAAATTCAGCAGAGCCATCACACTTAGACTCTTACTTCACAGTCCCAGTTGTGCTTATATAAAGGAGGTAGAGCTGGCACAAAAGAGAACAGATGGGAAAAGTAGTCCAAAGGGACCAAATGTAACATAGAAAAGTGTCTGTGCTTTGGGTGACAAAATCGTGAGGGCACTGAGGAATCAGTTCTCAAGGAATCTGGAGAAAGGAAGGATGCCAAAGGCATGGAGGGAAAAAATGCAGAGGTTATTAGTGCCACAAAAAAAAAAAGTAGCCAAAAGAATATCAACTACTGACCTTTCCCAGCTCTACAAAACTTTTCTGAGATTCATCTACACATGCACCGAGGGCATCCTCGATGCAGGTATTAATAAAGATAAGGGAATAGGCAGGCTTTTGCAAGGGCAAGAATCTCAAGAGGAATTAAGCAGAAAAAAAGAGGGAGAGTAATTTGCACTACCAGATCTCAACTTATTCTGAAAAAGGGTAAGTATCAAAATATCTGATACTGTATAAAAACAGATTAATGGAAGAGAATAGATCATCCAGAATTAGAACCAAAGACATATGACAGATTAGTATTTGATAAATTCAGGATCACAAAAAAAAAAAACTGAAGAAGGAATTCATTATTCAGTAAAAACTTCTGGGGAAATTGGATAGCTATATAAGGAAAAATAGGATTAAAATAAGCTTTCACAATAAATTCCAAATGGAATTTCAATGATCTTAGAATTAAAAAAAGTTAAACATAGAACAGAAATTCTTGAGTTCCTTGAGGATAACAATTGTTTAGTTTTTATTTTTGTATTCTCAGTGCCTAGCATGATGCCTGACATACAATAGACGTTTATCAGTTCTTGTTAAATTGAGTTGTGAACCTATCACAGTTAAGAGAAGAAAATTCTTAGACATTCAACAAATAGGAGAAATCATAAGAAACAAAATGGGTAGATTTTATCATGTGAAGATAAAGGAGTTTTGCATTAAACAGCACATTCAGAATAAAAAAGAAACAAATCATTAGGGAATCTTTGCTCTAATTATATCTGATAAAGATCTGATGTCCAAAATTGGCAAAGAATGACACAAAGAATGAGATCCATTCTGTAATATCTTCTGACCAAAATTATTCAAAGGATAGGAGTAGACATTCTCACACACACCACAGAGTATTTTCAAAATGTTCAAGTTCAGTAATAGTAAGAGAAAGATAAATTACAGTGCTCTATGCTCATTAAATTGATGTATTTTGAAGGAGTTGTGGCATAAAGAAGCACACATGCATTTGATAGAGCATTGACTTGATATAAACATTTTGAAAAGCAATATAGCACATCAAAGAGGTCAAAGAAAGAGGAAGAGGACCCATGTGTACAAAAATATTTAGAGTGGCTCTTTTGTTTTCATAGTGGCAAAGAAGTGGAAACTAAGTGGAGTGCCTCTCAATTGGGGAATGATCAAACAAACCATGGCATATGAACACACAATTCTATTGTGCCTTGAGAAATGATGAAAGGGATGGTTTCAATGAAATCTGAGAAGACTTGTATCAATGGATGCAGCATGAAATAAACAGAACCAGGAGAACAATATATACAATACCAACAACATTGTAAGAAAAAACCAACTTTGAAAGTCTTAAATACTCTGATGAAAGTAATGACTAATTATAATTCCAGAGGACTGACGATGAGGCATGCTACCCACCTCCTGATAGAGAGGTGATGGACTCAGGATGTAGAATAATCTATCTATCTATCTATCTGTTTAAAATTTGTACAAACTTGATCAATGCAGAAACTTTTTGTTTGTTTCTTAACTATATATGTTTGTTACAGAGGTTTTGTTTTTCTTTTATTTTCAGGAAGAAGGGAGGGAGGGACAGCAAATCAATTTATTAGTTAAAAAAATTTAATTAAAACACATTAGAAATGAAAGCAATATAGCATAATAAAATTATAAAGCTGCTCATAGCTTGCCTTATCAATGGATGAGAGAGGGGCTGGAGGGAAAGAGAAGATTTTTTAAAATAAAAAATGAATGTAAAAAACCTAGACATAGCACACATTTTTAAATTAAAAAAGCTACTCATAACTTTTTTTCTTTCTTTTATTTTTTAAGCAATTGGGGTTAAGTGATTTGCTCAGGGTCACACAGCTAAGTAAGTGTCTGAGGTCAGATCTGAACTCAAGTCCTAATGATTCCAGGGCTAGTGTTCTATCCACTGCACCACCTAGCTGCCCATCATAACTTTTTATATGCCTATTAAACTAATTCCTAACAATGTTACTGATAGAGAAAATGTTGTATTTATACAAAGTATTATTAGCAGTATTACTCATAACAGAAAAAACTGAAATAGCCTGTGTACCTATGACTGGGGAATGACAGAACAAATTATGGTATGGTGAATATAATGGAAACTATAAGAAATTACAAATATTAAAAATATAAAGAAATATGAGAAGAATTTTTATGAAGTGATAGAAGAAAAATGAAAACCAAGAAGTGCACACTCACTGCACTGTAGAAATTAATGATGATAACAACAATAACAACATCCAGACAAATAAACAGAGTCCAAAGGGAAACATAGAAATAAATGAGATATTTTTGTTACCATTTTATTGTTAATGTCAGTGTTGTATAGTACATAGTGTTCTGGGTTTGAAATTTTGGAAACAAATCTTTCTCCTTTGGGCACTTACCAGCTGAGGGACCCTGAATCAATGACCTCATCTCTATGTATCTTCCGCATCTCCTTAGGACTTCACTATCTTCGTAGATAAAAAGGGGTTCCTATACAGTGATTTTCTTTTGTAAAAGCTAATATAGATCTTCAATTTAAAAAATAACAAAAGTTTACCATTTCACTGATGAGGGATGATTGGATAACTGATAAATTTGTTGTGGTTGCTAGAAAGCAAGTGTTTATCTGGTACTTTAATTCCATGATCCCATTAGGACTTCATGAACGTCATGGACCTGGCTACTTGCCAACCCATTCACACATCAAAAAGGATAAGTGATTAAGTATAAGAGACTGATTTAATTGGTTGAGGCTATTTCCAGTGGAGCCATTCCTTTGTACTAGGCCCATGAAAAGAAACAAGGAAGGCAAAGAGAGAATGGGACAGCTGGAGAGACAGATAACCTCAGCAGAGCAAAAAACAGACCTGGATATGTTTGGGGACAAGAAGGACAGAAGCCTATACATCTAAAAAATCTCTCTACTCTGCCCCTCCTTAGTAATTTTAGGGACAGGGCCCCATTGCAACAATTGGAGTTTATATCAGTGTGGCCTGGAAAGGTGCAGTGGGGCCTCTCAACCATAGGTCCCAGGAGCAAATGAAGCCATATTGACTCCTAGACCCCAAGTCCTTGGATCCAGCCATGGAGAGGCAATGACATAACTTCTTAGCTAGAGAGATGGCAGCCTTGGATAGGGGAAGCACATGGTGGAGTAATGGGAGCTCCTGAACTTCAGTCTCTGGAGATAGGCCAAGTGTTCTAGGACTGAGAATCTAGAATTTGGGCTCCAGAGCTGGAAGAGAAACAAAGGATAGCACTACATTATGGGGGAAAACAAAGACTTGGACTTTGCCCTCCAATATCACTTCAAGTTATTTAGACGGTGTAGGTCCGATGGGTCTATCAACTCCAAGTTCATTTCCTTTATGGGCTTAGTCCAAGCCAAAGTATTACAAAGTTAAACATCTGTATCAATCTCTGGAGTAAAGGTAGGACTTATTGGAGTGCAAAAATGTGTTTTCCTTTCAATGAAAGGCTAAACATTTCGGGTATTTAAGTCTGGATGCCTGTATAGAGTATATGGGTGGAGGTGGGACTCATTAGGAAGGGGATAAAAATCACATTGACAATTTATGAACTATTATGAGTCATTTCTGTTACCTTGCATTTTCTGAGGAATGAAATAAAGGCTCTCCTGTACCTGACGTGTGCTTATCCTGAGATAATCTGGCTGCCAAGTTCATCAACCATTTGCACTCTGCCTTAGCCAAATGTGGAGACAGTCATACTCTGGATCTGATCATTCTTCATAACTGTTCCATGATCCACTCCCATGATCCAGAACTCTGAACTTTCACTCTATACTTATGACCTCCTATTCTTCAGCCTCATCCCTCCTAAAACTATTATTTCCACTATTGCCTTCACTTCCTTCTTATCATTGTTTTGAGCCTATCATTCACCAGGTTAACCATATGCCATTAATTACCCTAGAATCTGTTACTAAATACAAATCACTGGTTTTCCCAACCATCCATCTCTTCCTAATCATACCCCTAGAGAAAGGTATGCAACTAAACCAACCAGGTTCACCACAAATATATATTATCTAATATTGCCTGGGTCCTCACTGCTGTATTGTAAATTTTTTATTCTTCCCTGACGGACTTTCACCTTCACCAAAGTGGCTGTTCCAAACCTCCTTCTCTCTCCCCACTTGTCCCAATCTCTCTCAGCAGATGACCTTCTATCCAATTTTATTGAAAAAATTGAGACTACCTCTCATAATGAGCTCCCCCTTCTTCTCTATTCCATACCCCAAACCTCTCTCCCTGTAAAGATTTATCTGCTGTCTTCTCCTTTTCTACATCCTTTGCTATAAAAGACAAGATGGTGCTTCTCTCCAATCCTACTTGTGTTATAGAGCAATTAGATGGCACAGGGAATAGAGTGCTGGGCCTGAAGTCAGAAAGCCTCATCTTCCTGAGTTCAAATCTAGCCTCAGGCACTAGCTGTGTGACCCTGGGCAAATCACTTACCCCCCCATTTGCCTCAGTTTCCTGATTTGTAAAATGACCTGAAGAAGAAAATAGCAAATCACTCCAGTATCTTTGCCAAGAAAACCCCAATAGGGTCACAAACAGTCAGACATGACTGAACAACAATATGATTTGTTAATTTGACTCCCTCTTTTTCCTCTGGGAACTTGCCCTACTGATCATCCTCACTCTCTTCAATTTCTCCTTACTGTGCAGCTCCTCTGTTGCCTGCAAACATACTCGGTTCTCTCCTGTTCTTAAAAAGCAAGCAACCAATCAACCAAACAAACCCTTCACTTGACTCATCCATCCCCTCAGCAATAATCCTGTTTCTTTGTCCTTTTCATTGCCAGATTTCTAGGAAGAGTCTTATCTACTTGCTGCCTGTACTTCTTCATCACCTATGCATTTCTCAGCCCTTTGTGATCTGACTTCCAATCCTACCACTGAGTGCTAAGGATCAGCCACTTGTTATGCCCTGCTCTTTTGCCCCAGTATTCTGCCTCAAACAGGACTCGGATGTCTGGACTGCAGGATAAAATACAAGGATTATGGGTTATTGGCCAGATGTGGGAGGCACCTAACGAGAACTGGTCTTAAAAATGTTTTGAAAATGTTTCAAAAGTGCTGAGTGAAGACAGCAGCATACAGGAGAATATCATACACAGTAACAGCAACATTGTGTGATGACCAGCTGTGATAGACTTAGCTCTTCTCAGCAATGCAATAATTTAAGACAATTCCAAGGGACTCATGATGGAAAATGCTATCCATATCCAGAGAAAGAACTATAGAGTCTAAATGCAGATTGAAGCATACTATTTGCTCTCTCTTTTTTTTCTTTCTTGTGGTTTTTCCCTTTTGTTCTGATTCTTCCTTCGCAACTTGACTAATGTGGAAATACGTTTAATATGATTGTACGTGTGTAGCCTATATCAGATTGTATGCCATCTTCTAGAGGGAGAGGGGAGGAAGAGAGAAAAAAAAATTTGGAACTCAAAATCTTATAAAAGTGAATGTTGAAAACTATCTTTGCATGTAATTGGAAAAAATAAAATACTATTAAGTGGGGGGAAAAATAAATGATACTGCTACCAGAAAAAAAAAAAGAAAATGTATCAAAAGGACTTTAAACTGAAAGGGAAGGAGGAAAGAGAAAACTACCTGTGAGTATCCACCAAGCAAGATACCTTAAGCAGTGGTTACAATTCAGGCAAAAGACTAGCGGAGGAGAGGTCTTGAGATTCACAGTAAACAAAATTTTGTAAAAAGAGGTAGTAATAAAAAGACCTGGCTTCAGATTCCTAGATATTGTTGCACACAGAAGGGCAATAATAGATATGAACTAGTATTTATGTAGCACTTTAATGTTTGCAAAGAGCTTTGCAAATGTTATCTCATCTTGTCCTCACAAGAGTGGTAGGTGCTACTATTCCTCCCATTTTACAGATGTGGAAACTGAGGCAAACAGAAGTTAAGTGACTTTTCCAGGGTCACACAGCTAGTTATTGTCTGAGGCTAGATTTGAACTTATGTCTTCTTGACTCCTTGCCCAGTGCTCCATCTGCTGCACCACCTAGCTGCCTACCCATTGTAATGCAAAGAGATAAATTTGACTTTATAAATATTACTTTAAGACTTGATGGGATAAGACCTGGGACCTGTGTCTGGCATGTGGTTTTGGAAGGCTATAACTTATACAATCTGTTAAAAATTAAAATTGGACAAATGGAAACTAATGACTCTATGAGAGAGCAAGAATCAGCCAAACAGAAACAAAAAAATGAAAAAATAGATGAAAACGTAAAATACCTCATCGGTAAAACAACTGACCTGGAAAATCGATCCAGGAGAGACAACTTAAAAATTATTGGACTACCTGAAAATCATGGTGAAAAAAAGAGTCTGGAACAAGAAGGTAAAATAACCATAGAAAGAATCTACTGCTCACCACCTGAAAGAGATCCCAAATTGACAACACCAAGAAATATAATAACTAAATTCCAAAATTACCAGATGAAAGAGAAGGTGCTGCAAGCAGACAGAAAAAAGCAATTTAAATATCATGGAACCACAGTCAGGATTACACAGGACCTTGAAGCTTCTACATTAAAAGACCGTAGGGCACGGAACATGATATTCCATAAGGCAAAGAAGCTTGGAATGCAGCCAAGGATCAATTACCCAGCAAAAATGAGCATCATTTTTCAAGGGAGGAGATGGATATTCAATGAAATAGGAGACTTCCAAACTTTCCTGATAAAAAGACCAGAGCTCAACAAAAAATTTGATCTTCAAGTACAGGACTCAAGAAGACTTAAAAAGGTAAATGGGACAGAAAGGTACAATATGTTGTTAATAAGGGCCTGTTTAAACCCTACAAGGGAATATGACACTTGCAACCTTGAGAACTGTATTGTTATTACACCATGTTAAAGGAGTATACTAAAGGAGGTGGATATTTGTTGACTTTGATGTAATGATAAAAAAAATCTAATCAAGTGGGTTAAATGGATCCAAATAAGTGGATCAATCTGATCTTAGAAAATTTACTGAGAAAGGAGGAGGCAGACAAGGGTAAATTACATTACAGGAAAAGACACAAAATCCTATTACAGCAGAGGGAAAGAAGGGAGGGGGGTGAGCATTGTTTGAACCTTACTCTCATCAGATTTGGCTCAAGAAGGGTAATAACATAATCAGGATAGAAATCTAACTTGCCCTATAGGCAGTAGGAGGGAAAAGGGGAAAGAAAAGGGAGGGGGGAAAAAAGGGAGGGAAGAAGCAGTAAGGATAAAGGGGAAGAAAAGGGAAAGGGATAATAAAAGGGAGGAGGGACTGAAGGAGGCAGTGGTCAAAAGCAAAACACTAGTGAGGAGGAGAAAGGAAAAAGGAGAAAGAAAAGCATAAATGGGAGGAAAGGATGGAGAAAAAGACACAGATAGTAATCATAACTGTGAATGTGAATGGGATGAACTCTCCCATAAAACAGGAAACGATTGCAGAATGGATTAAAAACCATAATCCTACAATATGTTGTTTACAGGAAACACATTTGAAAAAAAGTGACACATACAGGGTAAAGGTAAAAGGCTGGAGCAGAATATATTATGCTTCAGCTGAAGTAAAAAAGCAGGGGTAGCAATCCTGATCTCAGACAAAGCAAAAGCAAAAATAGATCTAATCAAAAGAGATAAGGAAGGAAACTACATCCTGCTAAAAGGCACCATAGACAATGAAGTAATATCATTACTAAACATATATGCACCAAATGGTATAGCATCCAAATTCTTAGGAGAAGTTCAGGGAGTTACAGGAAGAAATAGACAGCAAAACTATACTAGTGGGGGACCTGAACCTCCCCTCTCTGACTAGATAAGTCTAACCACAAAATAAACAAGAAAGAAGTTAAGGAGGTGAATAGAACATTAGAAAAGTTAGGTATGATAGACCTCTGGAGAAAACTGAATGGGGATAGAAATATACTTTTTTCTCAGTGTACATGGCACATACACAAAAATTGACCATGTACTAGGGCATAAAAACCTCACAATCCAATGCAGAAAGGCAGAAATATTAAATGACTCCTTTTCAGATCATGATGCTATAAAAATTATATGTAATAAAGGGCCATGGAAAGATAGACTAAAAAATAATTGGAAACTAAGTAATCTAATCCTAAAAAATGATTGGGTTAAACAACAAATCATAGAAACAATCAATAATTTCATTCAAGAGAATGACAATAATGAGACAACATACCAAAACTTATGGGATGCAGCAAAGCAGTTCTTAGGGGAAGTTTTATATCTCTAAATGCTTACATAAATAAAATAGAAAAAGAGGAGATTAATGAATTGGGCATACAACTAAAAAAACTAGAAAAGAACAAATTAAAAATCCTCAACTAAACACCAAATTAGAAATATTGAAAACCAAAGGAAAAATTAATAAAATTGAAATTAAGAAAACTATTGAACTAATAAATAAAACTAAGAGCTGGTTTTATGAAAAAACAATAAAATAGATAAACCTTTGGTTAATTTAATTAAAAAAAGAAAGAAGAAAACCAAATTACTAGTATCAAGAATGAAAAGGGTGAAGCTACCACCAAGGAAGAGGAAATTAAAACAATAATTAGGAATTATTTTGCCCAACTATATGCCAACAAATTTGACAATCTTAGTGAAATGGATACATATTTACAAAAATATAAATTGCCCAGATTAACAGAAGAGGAAGTAAAATACTTAAATAACCCCATCTCAGAAAAAGAAATTGAACAAGCCATTGATGAACTCCCTAGGAAAAAATCTCCAGGGCCAGATGGATTTACATGCAATTCTATCAAACATTTAAAGAACAATTAATTCCAATACTATATAGACTATTTGGGAAAATAGGTGAAGAAGGAGTCTTACCAAATTCTTTTTATGATACAAACACGGTGTTGATACCTAAACCAGGAAGAGTCAAAATAGAGAAAGAAAATTATAGACCAATTTCTCTAATGAATATAGATGCAAAAATTTTAAACAAAATACTAGCAAATAGATTACAGCAACTTATCACAAGAATAATACACTATGACCAGGTAGGATTTATACCAGGAATGCAGGGTTGGTTCAATATTAGGAAAACTATCAGCATCATTGAGCATATCAACACAAAACCAACAGAAACCACATGATCATCTCAATAGATGCAGAAAAAGCTTTTGATAAAATACAACACCCATTCCTATTAAAAACACTAGAAAGCATAGGTATAAATGGAGTCTTCCTTAAAATAATAAATAGCATCTATCTAAAACCTTCAGCAAGCATTATATGTAATGGGGACAGGCTAGAAGCATTTCCAATAAGATCGGGGTGAAACAAGGATGTCCATTATCACCACTGTTATTCAATATTGTACTGGAAACCTTAGCTTTAGCAATAAGAGAAGAAAAAGAAATTGAAGGCATTAGAATAGGCAAAGAAGAAACAAAGCTATCACTCTTTGCAGATGACATGATGATATACTTAGAGAATCCTAGAGAATCAAGTAAAAAACTACTTGAAATAATAAACAACTTTAGCAAAGTTGCAGGCTATAAAATAAACCCACATAAATCATCAGCATTTCTATATATTACCAACAAAGCCCAACAGCAAGAGATAGAAAGAGAAATCCCATTTAAACTTACTGTAGACATTATAAAATATTTAGGAGTCTACCTCCCGAAACAAACCCAGGAACTCTATGAACACAATTACAAAACACTTTTCACACAAATAAAATCAGATCTAAATAATTGGAAAAACATCAGTTGCTCATGGGTAGGCCGAGCTAATATAATAAAAATGACAATCCTACCTAAGCTAATTTACTTATTCAGTGCCATACCAATCAAACTACCAAAAATTATTTTATAGAGTTAGAAAAAATAATAAAAGATTCATTTGGAAAAACAAAAGGTCCAGAATATCAAAGGAACTAATGAAAAGAAATGCAGGGGAAGGTGGCCTAGCAATTCCAGATCTTAAATTGTATTATAAAGCAGCAATCATCAAAACTGCTTGGTACTGGCTAAGAAATAGGGAGGTGGATCAGTGGAATAGGTTAAATATGCAAGACACAGTAGTCAATGACTATAGTAATCTATTATTTGATAAACCCAAAGACCCCAGCTTCTGGGATAAGAACCCACTCTTTGAAAAAAACTGCTGGGAAAACTGGAAAAGAGTATGGCAGAAACTAGGCATAGACCCAAATCTCACACCATATACCAAAATAAAGTCAAAATGGGTTCAGACTTAGATATAAAGGCTGATACCATAAGTAAACTGGGAGAACAAGGAATAGTTTACCTATCAGATCTATGGAGAACAGAAGAATTCATGACCAAACAGGAGATAGAGAACATTATGAAAAGCAAAATGGATAATTTTGATTACATTAAATTGAAAAGTTTTTGCACAAACAAAGCCAATGCAACTAAGATTAGAAGGAAGGTAGAAAATTGGGAAAGAATTTTTACAACCAGTCTCTCTGATAAAGGCCTCATTTCTAAAATATATAGAGAATTAAGACAAATTTATAAGAACACAAGCCATTCCCCAATTGATAAATGGTCAAAGGATATGAACAGACAGTTCTCAGATGAAGAAATTAAAGCCATCTATAGTCATATGAAAAAATGCTCTAAATCATTATTGATTAGAGAAATGCAAATCAAAACAACTCTGAGGTACCACATCACACCTATCAGATTGGCCAACATGACAAAACAGGAAAATGATAAATGTTGGAGAAGATGTGGGAAAATTGGAACACTAATGCATTGTTGGTGGAGTTGTGAAATGATCCAACCATTTTGGAGAACAATTTGGAACTATGCCCAAAGGGCTATAAAAATGTGCATACCCTTTGACCCAGCAATACCACTTCTAGGGCTGTCTCCCAAAGAGAACAAAAAAAGGACCCACATGTACAAAAATATTCATAGCAGCTCTTTTTGTGGTGGCAAAGAATTGGAAATTGAGAGGATGCCCATCAATTGGGGAATGGCTGAGCAAGTTGTGGTATATGAATGTAATGGAATACTATTGTGCTATAAGAAATGATGAACAGGCTGACTTCAGAAAAACCTGGAAAGACTTGTATGGTCTGATGCTGAGTGAAGTGAGCAGAACCAAGAGACTTTGTACACAATAACAGCCACGTTATGATGACTAATATTGGTAAACTTAACCCTTCCCAGCAATACAAGGATCTAAGACATCTCCAGAAGCCTTGTGATGGAAAATGCTATCCACATCCAAAGAAAGAACTATGAAAGTTATTTTTTTTTCTCTTCTGTTGAGTTTTGTTTCCTCTTTCTGATGGTTCCTCCTATTGGTTTTAATTTTTACTTACAATACCACTAATGTGAAAATATATTTAATAGGAACGTAAATGTATAGCCTATATCAAATTGTGTGGCATCTTGGGGAGGGTGGTGGGGAGGAAGTGGGAGAAAAATTTTAAACTCAAAAGCATATGGAAGTGATTGTAGATAAATCAAAATAAATAAATAAAATTTAAAAAAATATTATTGTGCTATAAAAAATGATGAGCAAGCAGATTTCAAAGAAACCTGGAAAGAATTATATGAACCGATGCTGAGTAAAGTAAGCAGAATGAGGAGAATATTGTACACAATAACAGCCACATTATACAATGATTAACTTTGATAGACTTTGCTCTTCTCAGCAATGCAAGGATCTGAGACAACTCCAAAAGACTCGTAATGGAAAATGCTATGCACATCCAGAGAAAGAACTTTGGAGTCTGAATGCAGATTGAAGCATATTATTTGCTCTCTCTTCTTCTTTTTTTTTTTTTTGGTTCCTTCTTTCTCATGGTTTCTCCCATTCTCTTCTTTACAACATGACTAGTGTAAAAATAAGTTTGATATGAATGTATATGTTGAGTCTATATCAATTTACATGCCATCTTGGGGTAGGCAAAGGGGAGAGATGGGGAGAAAATTTGGAACTCAAAATCTTATGGAAGTGAAAGTTGAAAACTAAAATAAATAAATAAATTTATTAAAACAAACAAAAAAAGCTAAATGTAGGCAGAAACAAATCAATACAGGTTCAAACTCAGGGATTACCCTTTTAAACAAGAGTTGCCTCAGAAAAATCTCAAAATATGGTTCAAATATTGCCGGTCTGTATTCTGCTCCATGGAAAATATAGAAAACACATAAGATATGCTAATTTTTTCCTCAATCCTCATATTTCTTGATCTCTCTGCATCATTTGACACTATCGATTACCTTCTCCTACTGAATATTCTCCTCTCTAGTTTTCATGACATTGATTTCTCCTGGTTCTCCTCCTCCTGGCTAACTGAGCACCCTTCAGTCTCCTTGGAGGGTTCTTTATCCATGTCAGCTGTAGGTGTCCATTCACATTCTAACCAGGGCCCTCTTCTCTTTTCTCTCCATTCTATGTCAGTTGATGATCTCATCAGCTCCCATAGGCCTAATTATCATCTCTATGCAGCTGATTCCCAGATATCCCTCCCTAGTCTCTTTTTAAAGCCACAATCACACCTCTAACTGCCTTTTGGATATCCTGAATTGGATGGCCCATCGGTATCTCAAACTCAATATACCCCAAACAGAATGAATTATCTTATTATCCCCATCACTCCCCCTTGTCCTCTTCCAAACTTTCTCTATACATAGCGTCAAAGGCCATGCTATCTAGTCGCCCAGACTTGAAACCTCAGTGTTGTTCTCTAATCTTCATTGCACTCACTCCAATATACACTCTGTGGTAAAATCTTATCATTTCTACCTTTGCATATCCTATCTAAGTTCCCTTCTGATCCGGGACAAAGCCACAACCCTAGACAGTAGAGCAGTCCTTCATCACCTGTCATCTGCAGTAGCCTTCTAATTGGTCTCCCATGGCTCAAGTCTCTTCTCAATCTAGTCCATTCTGCACTCAGCTGTAAAGTCATTTTCCTAAAACACAGGTCTGATCATCCCCCTCCTCCCTCCTGCTCGATAAACTGCAGTGGCTCCCTTTAACATCATTTCATAACCCAGTCCCTTCCTATCTTTCCAGTCTTCTTAACTTGCACTCTCTCCTCTACATTCCAGCCATAATGGCCTCCTTACTGATCCTCACACAAAACAGTCCATCTCCCATCTCCATGACTTTGCACTGGCTTTCTCTCAGTCCTAGAATGCCATTCTTCCTCTTCTCTGCCTCTTAGTTTCTTTGGACTCATCTAAGACTTTGCTGAAATCCCACTTTCTACAGGAGACTTTTCCCAGCTGCCCCCTCTCCCCATCCCCCAGATGCTGCTGCTTTTCCTTCTGATTACTGTGTATGTATCTTGTGTATGACTAGGTATTTGCATATTACTTCTCCCATTAGCATGTGAGCCCCTGGAGGGCAGGAATTATTTTTGCCTTTTTTTGTATGCCCACCACTTAGGTTGGTGCCTGGATGACTGACTCATAATAGCTTATAAAATTCAATACTGGTGTGTCAGTGGAAAAACAGATATAAAATATATGCCAGTACAGCTGTGACTTGGTTCAATCTTTCTGGAAAGTGATATGGAATTAGAAAGTAAGAATTTTTAAAATATTCATATCCCATAGCCCAGTGATTCCCCCTACCTGGTTTACACTCGAAGGTTGTTATTAACAGGAAAAAAGAGCTTTTTATACAGAAATATTCCTAGAAGTCCTATTTGTTACAGCAACAGCTAAAACAAAGCCCATGGGGAATGGCTGAATAAATTATGGTAAAAGAATGGAACTTATATATAATATGCACACACACACATATATAATCGATATATATTTGTATGTGTGTATATATAATATTGCATATATCTATATGTTGTGGTTGTACTGGTGTTGCTGTTTGGTTGTGTCCTACTCTTTGTGATCCCAATTGGGGTTTTCTTAGCAAAGATACTGGAGTGATTTGCCATTTCCTTCTCCAGTTCATTTAACAGATGAGGAAACTAAGGGAAACAAGGTTAAGTGACTTGCCCAGGGTCACAAAGCTACTAAGTGTCTGAGGCCAGAGTTGAACTCAGGAAGATGAGTATATAAATTATCTACATGTATAATAATATTATATGTAATAAATATGTATATATAAATCTCAATTGAGCATCATACCAATCCAGATAGGCAGGTGGCAGAGATCTTATTCTTTCTATTTTATATAATAATAATGATAGTAATAGCTAACAGTTACATAGCACTTATTATGTTCCAGCACTGTACTAAGCACTTTACAATTGTTATCTAATTTGATCCTCATAACAAACTTAGCAGGTAGGTATTATCACCCCTATTTTACAGATGAGGAAACTGAGACAAACAGCTGTTAAGTGAGTTGCCCAGGATCTCACAGCTAGGTAAGTGTCTGAGGCTGGGTTTGAAACTCAGATCTTCCTGACTGTAGGCCCAGTGCTACCAGCTGCCCCCATTTGAGGAAACTGAGGCTCTAAGAGATTAAATGACTTGTCTAAGATGTCACAGCTAGTACCTATTGAAGGCAGTATTTTTTTTTAAATTAAAAAAATTAAATTTTATTTAAAAATTAAAAATTAAATTTTATTCTTTTCAATGAACAAAAATTTATTTCCTTTCCCTCCCACCCACCCCACTGGAAAAAAATATATAAATAAAATATGAATAGTCAGGCAAAAGAAATTTTTTCATTGACCATGTCCAAAAATACATTTCACCCTGAGTCCATCACCTCTTTACCCAGAGGCAGGTAGGATGCTTCATCATCAGTACTCTGGAATCTTGGTCAGTCAATGCTTTGATCAGAGTTCTTTAAATCTCTCAAAGTTGTCTTTACAGTGTTGTTATTATATCACTTGTTCTCCTGGTTTTGTTCACTTCACTCTGCATCATTTCAAATAATTCTTCCCAGATTTCTCTGAAACCATCCCTTTCATCATTTTTTATTATACAATAAAGTCTTGTATTACATTCATATGCCATAATCCATTGTGCCATTCTCCAACTGATAGGCACCCCCTTCCCCCTTAGTTTCCAGGTCTTTGCCCACCATACAGAGAACCACAATTGACACATTTGTATAGATGGGCCCTTTTTCTCTTTCATTGATTTCTTTGGTAGAAGCAAGATTTCAGCCCAGATTTCCCTGGCTCCAAATCTATGAGAGCACACTGCCTTTCCTGCTTCTTGACAAGAACTTTAGTCAATCACATTTGGTCATGAACATCACAGTCCCTGATGAGACTGCGTATGAGGAAGCAGAAATGGAACAAACGAGATCTATGACTGGCAGCTGGTCTATGCCAAGCATATTTAGAGGACAGCCATGCAGGAGGGGATGTAATTGTGAAAGAATTGAGGGGACAGTCTCAAAATAGCTGAAAAGAAAGGAGAATACAAAAAAACTGGACCTTATTGTTATCAAGAAGCCTGTGTATTGCAAAGGCTGTCCCCCTCATGTAGCACGGAGAAGTCATTGTGTGGCTCAGAGGGAGACAGAATACACGTCTCTAGCTTCTTCTCCGACCCCTGCTAGAGGGGGAAGAGTAGGAAGTTGGGACCAGAGGTCATTCTGCTGTCCTCAGAGAAACTAGGCTAGACTTATATCCGTCTACTCCCTTAAGTATTATTAGTTTAGAGGACATGGTTTCTGGGCTTAAGCTAATTGCTATTCATTATTGGGGGTAAGCAAGATCTCAAGCTTTATATCCAAGGCTTAACTCCTTTCCCACAAATACCAGTTCCACAATGAACGACACGTAGCATTTAGCAGAAAAACTCATTTACCCAAATCAGCAAAACAGAAATCAGAGAAGGTAAATCTAGTACCAGACAATACAAAATGAAAGAGCTCCATTGGAAGTAAGGTGACTCACCTCAGCCAAGACAGAGAGTCCTCTCAGAAAAGTTCTCTGAAGTCTCTAGGGTAGCAAACTGGGGATAGGGACGTGATGGAGACTACTAGCTCCTCTCACGTCTTCCCAAAGATTTTTCCTTCAGCAACCTGAAGTGGGGTTGGCCTCCTCTATCTTCTCTCCCCAAGCTGGAAGTTGTTATCATTACTGTCACCATCATTGTCATCGTCATCATCATCTAGTACTTACTATATCCTAGGCACTGTGCTAAATACTTTACAATTATTATCTCATTTGATCCTCATGCTGACGTTGGTGCTATTATTATCATCCCCATTTTACAGATGAGGAAACTGAGGCAAATAGCGATTAATTGACTTGCTCAGGGTCAAACAGCTAATAAGTGTCTTAGGCTCAAGTCTTCCTAATTCCAGGTCTAGCACTCTATCCACTGTATCACCTATATCAGAGTAACAGCAGGGCCCAAAACAACTCATGAGAACTAAAGAACTCTCTTCTCTCCTGCTCTGGACAACTCTGCACCACCCCCTTACACAGGCTCCACCAATGAGAAGAGAGTCCCATACTATGGGATGGAAGTTATATTAAAAAAAAAAAGCAACAAAGAAATATCAATAACTTCTAACCTAAATGCCTCCTCTCCTATCTCTCCAAAATTTTTGAGAATAATCTACATGTATATCCAGAGCACCCTTGATGAATGCAAGGGAAATGAACAGTTAGGAATTTGCAAATGATATTCTATAGAAGACCAAATTTTTGCAATCACACAATTGACTGAAAAATGCAGAGAAAAATAAGGTTCCCCTGTGCTTATTTTTTGTTAATAGATTGAAAAAAACCCCCAAAAACATTTCTACAGAGCAAAATGCCACCTTAAAGATTTTCTTCCAATAAGCTATCCTCCATGTACATGTTGAAAGCATGCAAGATTCTTAGAAAGATGTAATTTAGGGGCAGCTAGGTGGCACAGTGAATAGAGCACAAGCCCTGGATTCAGGAGGACCTGAGTTCAAATCCAGACTCAGACACATAACACTTAACTGGTTTGTGTGACCCTGGGTAAGTCATTGCCCCATTGCCCAACCAAAAAAATAAAAGAAAGAAAGAAAGATGTAATTTAGCATCCCCTTTGGGGAATCCAACTTGTACTTATAGACTGGGGCCGCAAAAGGCAGACTCCCATAGGTCCAAGGTACTCTTTGGGTCCATTCTCCAAGAGCTGTAGCTTACAAGCCTATACCAGCGCATGTACCCTTAAGAGTTAGCCGGTAGATACAATTAGCTTCAAGTAAGGGTATTTATTGAGATGGCATCATAACAAAACATTTTCCCTATAAACCTGGGGAACACTGTTCCGTAAACGTTCATATCATCTGTGGGAAGAGTGGATACACACTCAGTGCACGCTAGTCACGAGGCATACATTTAGGGAACACATGGTCCAAACACCTTAGACTAGCATTTCTTGTGGTATTCTCATATTGTTCTCTCCTTGAATACATCATTGCTGCTGGGCAGACCACTCAGCTGGGCTCCTTGGGTCTGTTTTCTTCTGCAGATCAATTCCTAGTGGTCAGGGCTGGCTAATTTTTTTATTCACAGAGGTCATGCTTCTCAGAGCTGTTTTCTCCCTCAGCTACCTGAGGAATGTATCTACCTGCTGAATACAGTAGTTTCATGGCAAGATATTATGGCAGATCAGGGAAGGGATGATAGATGGAATATAGAGAATCTTCCCCCAATAAAAGTTACAGTTTGGGGCAGTTAGGTGTTGCAGTGGAGAGAGCACCGGCCCTAGATTCAGGAGGACCTGAGTTCAAATCTGGCCTCAGACACATAACAGTTTCTAGCTGTGTGACCCTGGGCAAGTCACTTAACCCCATTGCCTAGCCGAAAGAAAAAGAAAGAAAAGAAAGAAAGAAATAAACAGAAAGAAAGATAAACAGAAAGAAGAAAGAAAGAAAAGAAAGAAAGAAAGAAAGAAAGAAAGAAAGAGAAAAGAAAGAAAGAAAGACAGAGACAGAAGAAAGAAGAAGACAGACAGAAAGAAAGAAAGAAAGAAGAAAGAAAGACAGAAAGAAAGAAAGAAAGAAAGAAAGAAAGAAAGAAAGAAAGAAAGAAAGAAAGAAAGAAAGAAAGAAAGAAAGAAAGAAAGAAAGAAAGAAAGAAAAAGTCACAGTTTGCTTCTCTCTCGAGGGCTGTGGGCTCTTCTATAACTGGCTCTCTTCTTGGCTGCCAGATAGCACACTCCTCAGAGCTGTCTCCTGCCTCAACTCAATGTAAAAGACTGTGTCTTGCTGGGGTTTTTTAGACAATTAGGGTTAAGTGACTTGCCCAGGGTCACACAGCTAGTAAGTGTGAAGTGTTTGGTCTGAGGCCGGATTTGAACCCAGGTCCTCCTGACTTCAAGGCCGGTGTTCTATCCACAGCACCACCTAGCTGCCCCTGTGTATTGTTTTTTTTTTTAGGGCTGCTAGGGATGTGGCTAATCATTGGCCAGCCAATCGCTAGTAGTCCACATGTTTTGACCAAAGAACATCTTCACATCTCATAAAAGAGTAACTTTCTTCATGCTTCATTTAGGACTATAGCATTTCATTGTCTCTGTTACTTGCCACTTAACCTCTATGATTTCATTAACTGGACTAGGGTTAAATCAGTTGACCTCCTGATCAACTCTCCCTCCTGCCCTCCCCCCAAGTATGTTAACAGAGGTAACTTCGTTCAGTGGTACTCCATTTATTAATATAAAATGAGGCATAAATTAGGGACTCATGTTCACCAAAGGTATTTGCCACTTTCAGAGTGTTCCATGCAAAGTGCAAGTTGAAGAAGGATAAGCTATGGAGAGTGTGGTCCTCTGGTGCTCTATTTGTGAGGTGATATTGCATCCATCAGACCTAAACAGTTGCCAAATCTTGCTATTTGCTACTTCTACAACATCACTTGTACCCACCCCCTTCTCTATATTCACAATAGTGACTTAGAGCATTTTTATATGACTATGGATAGCTTTGATTACTTTGTCTGAAAACTGCCTGTTCATATCTTTTGGCCATTTATCAATTAAGGGGTGGCTCTTATTTTTCCAAATTTGACTCAGTTTTCTATGTTTGAGAAATGAAGTCTTTATCAGAGAAACTATAAAATTTTTTTTCACGGTAATGATTACCAACTACGTATTTCCCTCCATCCTATCCCCCCCCCATTTTTCCTACTCTCCTTTTACCCTTTCCATTTTCAAAAGTGTTTTGTTTCTGACTATAATCTCCCCCAACCTACCCTTCTTTCTATCAGACCCCCCCTCCTTTTATCCCCTTCCCTTCCTCCTTTCCTGTATGGTAAAATAAATTTCTACACCCAGGTATATTATTCCCTCTTTAAGCCAATTTCAATGAGAATGAGATCTGTGTGCTCCCCTCCCCACCTCCTCATTTTCCCTTCCACTGTAAAATCTCTTTCAGGCCACTTTTATATCAAATAATTTATCCCATTCTACCTCTCCCTTTCTCCTTCTCCCAGTGCATTCTTCTTTCTCATCCCTTAATTATATATTTTTTTAAGATAATCATGCCATCACATTCAACTCACATCTCTGTTTTCTGTCTATGTATACTTCTAATTGCCCTAATAATGAGAAAGTTTTTAGGAGTTATAAATATCATTTTCCCATGTAGGAATGCAAACAGTTTAACATTAGCAAATCCCTTATTATTTCTCTTTCCTGTCTACCTTTTTATGCTTCTTTTGCTTCTTGTATTTGAAAGTCAAATTTTCTATTCAGCGCTGGTCTTTTCATCAGAAATGCTTGAAAGTCCTCTATTTCATTGAATTTCCACATTTCTCCCAGAAGGATTATGCTGTGTTTTGCAGGGTAAGTAATTCTTGGTTGTAATCCTAGCTCTTCTGCCCTCTGGAATATCATATTCTAAGCCCTGTCTGATCCTTTAATGTAGACACTGCTAAATCTTGTGTTATCCTGACTGTGGCTCCATATTTGAATTATTTTCTCTCAGCTGTTTGCAGTATTTTGTCCTTGATCTGGCAGGTCTGGAATTTGGCTATAATATTCCTGGGAGTTTTCATTTTGGGATCTCTTTCAGGAGGTCATTGGTGGATTCTTTCAATTTCTATTTTACCTTCTGGTTCTAGAATATCAGGGCAGTTTTCCTTGATAATTTCTTGAAAGATGATGTCTAGCTTCTCTTTTCATCATAACTTTCAGGTAGTCCAATAATTTTTTTTTTTTGGCTAGGCAATGGAGTGAAGTGACTTGCCCAGAGTCACACAGCTAGTAAGTGTCAAGTATCTGAGGCCAGATTTGAACTAAGGTCTCCCTGAATTCGGGGCCAGTGCTCTTTCCACTGCACCATCTAGCTGCCCCTAGTCGAATAATTTTTAAATTATCTCTCCTGGCTCTATTTTCCAGGTCAGTTTTTTTTTCCAGTGAGATATTTCACATTTTCTTTTATTTTTTCATTCTTTTGATTTTGTTTATTTTTTGATGTCTCATAAAGTCATTAGCTTCCACTTGCCCAATTCTAACTTTTAAGGAATTATTTTCTTCAGTGAGCTTTTGTACCTCCTTTTCCATTTGGCCAATTCTACTTTTTAAAGAGTTCTTCTCTTCTGTGAATTTTTGTATATCTTTTTCCATTTAGCCAATTCTGCTTTTCAGGGCATTCTTCTCTTCATTGGATCTTTTCTGCCTCTTTTACCATTTGGCCTATTCTGTTTTTTAAGGTATTATTTTCTTCCGTATTTTTTTGTGCCTCCTTTACCAAGCTGTTGACTCTTTTTTCATGATTTTCTTGCCTCAGTCTCATTTTTCTTCCCAATTTTTCTTCTATCTCTCTTACTTGATTTTTAAAATCCTTTTTGAGCTCTTCCATGGCCTGAGACCAATTTATGTTTTTCTTGGAGGCTTTGGATGCAGGAATTTTGACTTTGGTGTCTTCTTCTGAATATCTGCTTTGATGTTTCTTGTCACCATAGCAACTTTCTATGGTTAGAAATTTTTCTGTTGTTTGCCTATTTTGCAACCTGTTTCTTGACTTTTAACTCTATGCTAAAGTGGGGCTCTGCTTCCCGAGTAGAGGGGGCATTGTCCCAAGCTTCAGGTTTTTTTGTGCAGCTCTTTTCAGAGGTGATTCTGGGGACCTGTAAGTTTTTGGCTCTTTCAAGGTGGTATGGTCTAGGGAGAGGTGTATTTACCATTCTCCCATACTGTGCTCTGCTCTGTAAGTGGCCACAAGCATTCTTTTCTCTCCTGTACTGATCTGTGAGCTACCACAAACAATTTTTAACCCTGGAACTGTGACTGGGGTCCCTGCTCCCCTGTGCTGCTAGTGCTCCTCCTTGAACTGGCACTAAGCCCCAGGACTGCGACCCAGATCCAAGTATAGGCAATGCAGCAGAGGGCCAGCAAAGGAATCCCTATAAATCTCCTCCTGACCTGTTGTCCGATCCCCTTATTATCTGCGGGCTGAGACGTCAGGAAACGGCCACTGCTGCCACCGATTCCCTCCCCTGCGGCCTTCTCCTGGTTTACTAGGGCCCAGCCTGCACTGGTGTGACCTGTGCTAGACTGTGCTTCACTCTTACCCAGATGCGACAGACCTTTCCTGCCAACCTTCTAATCGTTTCACTCCACCTTTCTGTGGATTTTGCCACTCTAGAATTTATTTAGAGTCATCAGTTAAAGGCATTTGGAAGGGTTTGAGGGGGAGAGCTCAGGCTAGTCCCTGCCTTTACTCCACCATCTTGGCCCTGCCTAGCTGATAAATTCTTGACTTGCCTCAATGACAACACTGCAGACTAGAGCCAGAGTTGCCTTGGACTTGTGAAGACCTGGGTTTGAGTCCTACTTTCTGACACACACTAGTTCTATGACTACTGAAAAGTTCTTTAGCCACAATGAGCCTCAGTTTACTCATCTGCAAAATGGGGATGATCATACCCTATACTACCCATTTCAGAGGATCATTGTGAGAATCAAATGAGATAAATGCATGTAAAGGGCAGTATTAATACCAACTATTGTTAGTTTGTCTTATAACTCACGATCAGAAAGGAGGGGGAATCTGGATATATCTCAATTTGAATCCCAGATTTTAAGAAGGTCAATTTATAAATTCAGAGAAAGTACAGATAGAGACTGGCTTTGTGATTTCATTGGTACAAGGAACTCTCAGGTGAGGAAACTCCTTCTATCAGAGCAGGTGAGAGACCACTCTACAATTTACAATTTTAAGAGAGATTCTTAGAGCACTGAAGGGTCATCCTGGGCCTCATAGCTAGTATGTTTCAGAGGTGGAATTTGAACCCAGCTCTTCCTGGCTTCAGGTCAGATCTCTAACTCTTATTTCATAAAGGCCTAATATTTTACAAGGAAATAAAGCTCAAGGGGAACAGGAGGTCCTTAAGAAGAAAACTGTAATAGAATAACAGAAGCAGAAATTGTTTTCATAAGTTAAAAAAAGGGGGGGGAAGGAGGAACCTGTACTGAAAAGATTAAGAAAAATCTAAAGGGAGCTCTTTGAGAGCAGGAAATAAGCATTTGTTAAGCACATACCACACACTGTGCTGAGTATTTTACAATTTATTATCATGTTTGATCTTCACAACAACCCGAGGCACAGGTGCTATTATTATCCCAATTTTATAGATGAGGAAACCGAGGCAGACAGGTTAAGTGATGTATTCAGGATCTAAGTGTCTGAAGTTAGATTTGAACTCAGGTCTTCCCAAGTCCAGGTCCAGCCCTTTAGCCTCTAATGTACTTTTTTATACTATGCCACCTAGCTGCCTCTTTGGTTAACTTTTTTTTTTTAAAGACAATTCCATGAGATAGAAACATGGGCAAATGGAAGAGAATGAATGCTAAGTTTAGCACAGTCCTGCAAGATTATGAAGAGGTGCTCAGAAACCCAAAAGAAGCTGAGGTGGGTGATAAAGGCTAAGTGTAGGGAAAAAAGGGGCCTTTTCACGCAGACCCCTCCTACCTCTCCAGTCTTCTTACACCTTACTCTTCACCATGTGCTTTTTGATCCAGTGACACCAGCCTCCTGGCTGTTCCACAAACCAGACTCTCCATCTCTCAACTCTGGGCGTTTTCTCCGGCTGGCCCCTGTGCCTTGAACACTTTCCCTCCTCTACTCCAACTGCTGATCTCCCTGGCTTCCTTTAGTCCCAACTAAAACTCCACCTTCCAAAAGAAGGCTTCCTCAGCCTTTCTTATTTCCAGTGCCTTCCCCCTATTCATTCCTATCTATCCTGTATAGAGCTTGCTTTGTATATGTTTGTTTGCATGTTGTCTCATACATCAGATGGTAAATTCCTTGAGCGTAGGGATTGTCTTTCGCCTCTTTTTGTATCTTCAGCACTTAGCACAGTGCCTAGCACATAGCGGCCACTTAGTAAATGTTTATGGGAGCAAAGAGAATAATAGAGAAGTGACAGGACCACTGAGCTCAGTAGATGGGATGATGATACCAATGAAAGAGAGAAAGTAGAACTATTTAGCTACTAATTAATTTCAGCTTTCTCTACTAAGAAGAATAGTTATCAGACTGGGCAAGATGGGGGGGGGGAGAAATGTTGTACAGGGAATTGAAACCCAAGATAAACAAGGAGATGGTAAGAGAGGACTTAATCGTCCCCAAACTGTGTCTTAGAGTAACTGATATTGGTCAATGTGATTGATGGAGTGCCATATGTGATGCCGGAAAAGGGGGGAGAAGTACAGCAGGCCTAGAGATGGGCAAATTTTGCACAAATTTTCAAAAAGAGGAAGAGGATGAAATCTGAAAGCTTGTGTTGGATTCCTGGAACATTATAGGCTTATTAAAGGGATTATTTATGTGCATTTAGGAAGAGAAGCAGTAATTACTAAGAGGCAGCATAATGTCTCCATGAAAAATTATACTGGCCTAACTTCATTTCCCTTTTTGGCAAGGTTCCAGATTAAAGGATAGAGAGCCAGCCTTGGAGTCAGGAAGACCCGTACTGGCTGTTCAAACCTGGACAAACAACCTCTTATTCCCTCCTAAAACCTCAACCTCTCAGTGCTTTAGCTAACTCTTTTTCTTTCCTTTTTAAATAGTATTTTATTTTTTCCAATTATATTTAAAGATAATTTTTAACATTCATTTTTTTAAATGTAGAGTTCTAAATTTTCTCCCTCCCCTTGCCCTAAGACAGTAAGCAATTTGATATAGGTGATGCATGTACACTCATTCAAAACTTATTTCCATATTAGTCATGTTGTAAAAGAAGAAAGAGACCAAAAGAAAAAAAAACATGAAAAAAATAGGTGAAAAAAGTATGTTCCAATCTGCATTCAGACTCCATCAGTTCTTTCTGTGGATGTATATAGCATTTTCATCACGATCCTTTTGGAATTGTCTTAGATCATTGTATTGCTGAGAAGAGCTAAGTCATTCATCATTGATCATCATATAGTATTGCTGTTACTGTGTACAATGTTCTGGTTCTCCTCACTTCACTTTGCATCAGTTCATCTAAGTCTTTCCAGTTTTTTCTGAAATCTGCCATCATTTCTTATAGTATAGCAGTACTCCATTACATTCATATACCACAATTTATTCAGCCATTCCCCAACTGATGGACATTCCCTCAATTTCCAATTCTTTGATACCACAAAAAGAGCTGCTTTAAATATTTTGGGACACATACATCCCCTCCCCCCACCTTTTGAATTTCTTTTGGATACAGACCTCGTAGTTGGTATTGCTGGTATACATAATTTGGTTACCCTTTGGGCATAGTTCCAAATTATCCTCCAGAGTGGTTGGATCAGTTCACAACTCCACCAATACTGTGCTTTAGCGTCCCAATTTCACTGTAGCCTCTCCCAACATTTATCATTTTCTTTTTCTGTCATATTAGCCAATCTGATAGGTATATAGTGGTACCTGAGAATGGTTTTAATTATCATTTCTCTAATCAATTGTGATTTAGAGCATTTTTTCACATGACTGTAGATAGCATTGATTTCTTCATCTGAAAACTTAGGCAGCTCTCTTGATAAATTGCAGAAATGGTGCTGAGTGGCATTGGTAGAGGAGTTTCCCCTTCTGGGAGTTCCCTATGCTGATGAAATCACTAGTCCAGTCTCTTGCACTAGATTAGTAGATGAGGGGCAGGCTGTAGGTACTGTTGGTCCTGAGGAAGAGAGGACTTCTAGGGGATGGGAGTTGGGAGTCGGGTGGGGGTAGGGAATGGTGGTGGTTTTTTAGTATTGGAAGGACTGACCACACAAGGGATTAGGCTTATTCTGCCTAACACCGGGAGCAACCAAATTTAGCAAGCATTTATGACGTGCCTTCTATGTGAGAAGCACTAGGCCTGGCAGTGGGAGGAAAAGCAGGTTTACATATGAGGCAAAGGAAAACTTCCTAACAACGGAAATTGCCTGGGAGTGTGGGACGGGGTGGGGGGGGGGAGGGGGGGGAGACGGGGACTAGGTGGTACAGTGGATAAAGGGCCAGGCCTGGAGTCAGGAAGACTCATCTCCTTGAGTTCAAACCCAGCTTCAGACACTTACTAGCTGTGTGACCCTGGGCGAGTCACTTAACCCTGTTTGCCTCAGTTTCCTCATCTATAAAATGAGCTGGAGAAATAAATGGCAAACTACTCCAGTATCTTTGCCAAGAAAACTCCAAATGGGGTCACAAAGAGCCATATGACTGGACAGCAACAACTCTTTGGAGCAGCTAGGTGGCATAGTGGATAAAACACCAGGCCTGGAATCAGGACACACTGAGGGCAAATCTGACCTCACTTACTAGCTGTGTGACTGTGGGCAAGTCACTTAATACTGATTGCCTCCAAAAAGAAGAAGAAGAAGAAGAAGAAAGGAAATTGCCTGGAGTAGAATAGGCTGCCTGTGTCCCCCTTCTCTGGAGGCCATTAATCAGCAGGGATGGGATTCCAGGGTGGACTCATTGGCCTCTAGGTTCCTCTCTGCCTCTGAGCCTCTGTGAGTCTAGGTGTCTCAAAGATCCTTTCCAGTTCTAACAGTCTCTGGACTCAGTAGTCCCTTGGGTTGTGTGCGCCCTGTGGAAGCAACGCTCTCCTAATCTTGTCACGTTCCCCTCCATCCTCCAGTGTTTTCATAATTGCTTCTTCCATGTCCTCAAGTGAACTAAAACCTGCCTTTCCTCTGCTGACACCGCTTCTCTCAGAATGATCTTCCTCCTCTCGTTTCCTCCTGACTCACAAGGAGAGGGGGAGGTGGCAGCTGACAGCTTCCTTATTTCCCTTCTCACTACTTTTCTCTTATGAGAAGCCAGTTCATATTATATGGCAGAGCAGAAAGAACTCTAAATTGGACAAGAGTTCAAGTCCCGGCCCTGCCATAGACTAGCTAGCTGTGTGTCCTTGGGCCAGTTATTTTAACTCTTTGAGACTCAGTCGCCTCACCTATACATAGGGAAATAATAATTAATTATTATTTATTGTAAAATTATATACATATATATTATATATATAATAATTAAGCTAGGTGGTGAACTGGATAGAGCGCTAGGCTTTGAGGCAGGAAGACTTGAATTCAAACCCAGCCTCAGACACTTACTAGCTGTGTGACCCTGAGCAAGTCACTTAACCCTGTTTGCCTCAGTTTCCTCATCAGTAAAATGAGCAGCTGAAGAAGAAATGGCAAACCACTCCAGTATCTCTGCCAAGAAAACCCCAAAATGGGGTGATGAAGAGTCAGACACAACTCAGATGACTGAATAACAGCATTTGAGCCACCTACCTCACAGCCTTGCGGTAAGGAACGAAAGAGACTGAGTATTTACAGCTAGTGTGTGTCGTGTATGGAAAGAGCTACAGAAATGTCAGCTATCCAAGTCTTACTGGCATTGGAGTTGAGGAATCTCAGGGATGGACAAGGCCTCAGAGGCCATCCAGGCCTATCTGTGCCTAAACAGCAATGTCCTCTCTCTCCCCTGATTCCCTTGTTTCCCTTGAAGCTCCGTACCTGGCATACAGTAGGAGCAGAATAGGTGCTTCATAAGTGACAGCATGTTCAATTCAATTCAACAAATCAGTTAATGGGTCGACAAGCTGAGCTCGATCAACAGTAGTGGCTATTTTGTGTGGGGGCCAGTACTGGGTATTTTGTTAGGTATTGGGGATACAAAACTAAAAAGCAAACAGTCGCTGACCTCAGGGAATTTGTGTTCTGTGGGGGTTGGGAAATAACACATACACATGTAATTCTATACAAAACATAGAAAGAGTAAATGGGTAATGGGAAGAGGGGGAGGTGCTGTTGGCCGAGGGATCAGGACAAGCTTCATGCACGCGGTGGCCCGTGAGCTGAGCTTTGAAGGAAGCCAGGAATTCTGCGAAACAGAGGTGAGGAAGGAGGGATTTCCAGGCATGGGGGACCAGCCAGTGCAAAGGCATGAAGATAGGAGGTAGTGTGTTGTGTGTGAGGAACACCAAGAAGGCCTGTAAAGTTGGATGGTAGGGGGTGTTAAGAGGAGTGATTAAATTGGAAACATTAAGTGTAGACCCATGTAAGGAGCCCCTTGTGCCCCTGAGTGCCAGGTTACCAAAAAAATGAAACAGTCCCTACCCTCAAACAATTTAAATTTCACAATTAGCATTGGAAAGGAGCTTAGAGACAACTGAGCCCAAGTTTCCACAAAAGAAGAAACTGAGGACTGGGGAGGGGATGTAATATGACCAAGGTCATATTGCTAGGAGAGATCAGAGCCAGGATCTGAACCTAGTTTTCCTTATTCTGAATTCAGGAATCTTCCCATTGCTCCAGATCAAAGAAAACTAGGCAAAGCATCCGTAATATTGAAAATTGGAAGTCAAATTCTATTACTATAAATCACGCCCAAATCTCAAAGATATCATCAGTTATTTTAGAACCCCTGGGTTTCTCAGGCTGCAGTAATTCAATATGATATGCTTCAACATGCGAGGTAATAGGTTCCAACTGACTACCATATGATACCATCTTCTCAGGGATGTTAAATGATGCTGAAAAGTATCCCCGATTTATTTATCTGGTTGCTTCTCGTTTCTGCTAGTGGGTTTGAGGTGAACTAAAGGTAAAGGAGAAGCCATAGAAACAAATGTATCTGAACAGGTGTTGGCCAAGCCTTCTTCAAGGGAGATGCCACGGATTTCAATCAGCAGAACTCATGGGTGGCCTCCCGGGCTGGAAGAAATCTTCCCCAAGAAATACCTGTTACTGGATAAGGCACTGCCCCTCTCTGGGGATCAGTTTCCTCATTGGTCAAATGGGAATAATGGCAATACCAACATCATTAACACTTATATCTATCACATTTTGAAGTTTACAAAGTCCTCTTTTAATAATTGCTTCATGGAGCAAGTGGGGCAAGGATTACATCTAACAGAAGGGGAAACTGAGATTTACCAGAGTTAATTAATTTGCCTGGAGACAATGTGTGTGTATGTGTGTATTTGTATGTATATGTGCATGTGCATGTGTGTGTAGAGGATAATATCTAGTTACCTATCTCACAGAGTTGTGAAAATAATGTTAACTCTTACCTCTATAGCTATGATTGTCCATAAAACCTGGCACTTGTCCCAGATGACTCACTTGTGGCAAGATTCCTCTGCTTTGAACACTGGTGGCGACTCCTTTTCAAGGCTACCACCCCCATCCTGCCATTTATGGAAGCTTCCATACTCTCTGCTTCTATCTTCTGTTTTATTCAAGCAGGCATCCCTTAGCCAAAAATCTATCATTTCTCTGACTGTGACATAAGAGCCAGGAAACCAGTCGGACTCACCTGAGAATCAGCGCTCTTTCCTCTGTCCCAGCCCCCCTCCACCTTTTAGAGCTTCCACAGACCTGCCCTGGTGGGAAGGTGATCTTGACCTAGGCATCTTACACCAAGAAGGAGGCATGATGGAGACAATGTGGTGCAAGGAAAAGAGTCCAGATTTAGAGTCTGAAGGTCTGGGTTCAAATCCCAGCTCTACCATTTGCTATTTGTATCACCTTAAGTAAGTCATTTAGCTTTGAGGGGCTTCAGTTTCCTCATATGTGAAATGAAGGGATGTCTTCAGTGACTTCTGAGGTTCCTTCCATCTCTGATCCTGTCTCTGATTCAGTGGGATTTTGCTGAAAGTAGGTGTGCCAAGTCTAAAGGTGGCCTCTTCCAAAGACCGGCGTTGTCCCTTCTTCCTCCTGCCATACCTGGAAGATCATTGTCCCTCAAGTTCTGGTTCTGCCCTTCCCTCTTCTCCCTTGCTTCCCCCACACCCCTGTCCTCAGGTTCTTTGTTCTGGGCCTTGGGGCTCCTCTATCATGAGATAAAACACACTGCATATAATAAAGGCCCCTTGTTTTCTGAATTACTGGTCTGCCTCATTTTTTTGTAAAACTCCATTTACTGCTGGCAAATACTAGGACACTGGCTCTTTAAGGTTTATAAAACACTTTGCTGGCAAGAACCCTGTGAGGCAAGTCACAAAGTTTTTCTTATCTTCACTTTTACAAGGGGAAGAAACTGAGGCCATCACATCCAGTCCCCTCATTTTACAGATGAAGAAACTGAGGCACAAAATTTAAGTTCCTTCCCTAGCTGGTACATGGCTAAGGTGGGATTTGAATCTAGGCCTTCCTGACTCCAAGTCCAGTGCCTTATTCACTAGGCCACACTACCACAGCATTGTTCATGACTATGTCACCTTTAGGCTTTGGGTAGCCCTTTTTGCCACACCCAAATTTAGTGTGAAAGGCTGGGTAGCAGATAACTATCTGTGTTGGGACCTTATCTTCTTAATAAATCATGAGCTTCCACATAGGGACATCCCTGCCCCCCATTCAAACCTATTCTCTGCTCAGGCCAAACTA
Organism: Phascolarctos cinereus; assembly: GCF_003287225.1. Lineage (NCBI taxonomy): Eukaryota > Metazoa > Chordata > Mammalia > Diprotodontia > Phascolarctidae > Phascolarctos > Phascolarctos cinereus. Next base: position 303,211,175 of record NW_027555625.1, on the reverse strand, counting down.
GTCTTGGCACCTGGAGAGCACATCCCAGACTAAACCATGGCTCAGTGCATTCCCACTGCCCTGAATGCCTTTCTCCATACCTGTCTTTGCATATTGAATCCCTGCTCATCCTCTAATGGCCAACCCAGAAACCTCTTCCTCCAGGAAGATACATTTCCCTGATACATACCCTTCAGCTGATAACCAGTCATTCAATAAGCATTTATTAAGCTGCCTACTGTGTGCTAGGTAATGGGCTAGGAGTTAAAGATATAAGTACAAAGAATGAAGCTTATATCCATGATGAGGGGGACAAGCACATATGTATGTCTAGCAGGGGTGGGGAATCTGTGGCTTCCATCCTTAATAAAAGGATTTGTTCTGTGAAGTTTGGATTCAGTGAAAAGACCACACTTGAGGACCTGGAGGACAAGGATTTTTTCTGGGAAGCTTGAATTCAAATGGCCACACTTGAGGACCTAGAGGGCCACATGTGGCCTCCCCACCCCTGACAGCAGAAACAGAAATAGAATAGATACAAAGAAATATAAAGTGATGGAAGGAGGGCACCAGCAGTTGGGAGGGGGAAGTGTTAACTTTAAGTATGTTGATACTTTATCCCATATGAGACAGGAAGCACCTTGGGGATAGGAATCCAGTCTGATCTAAACTTTAGTGCTCTAACTTCTGTGTGAACCAATAAGTGTTGAGGAGCTGCATGAATGAATATAAATTTGGGCTGTTCTCCTAACAGTTGTTTTTGCAAATCTGCCACTTGAAAAGGGCCTCTCTGGCAGAATCCTACAAGCCGAGGGACTCTGGATATTGGGGGGACTTGGGAGTTGAAGGTGTGTGTTTGCATTTCAATGCTTAGTATGTATCTTTGCCCATAATCACCTCTCGGGGGAAAGAATTACACTGACAGTCTCGTTTCAAATTTTTTTTATGAAGGAACTCTATTAAGGATTTGGTTTAAATAGGGAAACATCTAAAATGTCCCTAGACATTTAGAGCATAAAATTTGCAGGATCACAGCACGGCTCACTGGTTTCCAGAGGAAAGGTAGAATTGGGTTTTGGGAAGGTGGTGGATTACCCTCTTTGGAGAGTCTCCAAATAGGAGTGCAAGCCCCTTGTCAGGAATGTTGGAGAGGGGGATTTTTCAGGTATGGGTCTCTAAGGCCCCTTCCGATCCTGAGATTCTATGACTCTGAGTCCTGTATTTGGTCAAAGTCAGAAGACCTGGGTTCAAGTCAGTGCTTTGCTGCTTACTCTGTGACCTTGGGTAAGTTGGTTTATTTTTTTTCCCACCCTGGGTTGCATTTTCCTTATCTATCAATGGAGGCTCTTTAACTAGATGGGTCCCTAAGGTCCCTCCTAGCTCTAACATTTGCTAATTCTATGATTTTGATTTGGAGGCCTGCCCTCAATCAAATGATATTGGAGTGGTTTGCTATTTCCTTCTCCAGCTCATTTTACAGATGAGGAAACTGAGGCAAATGGGGTTAAGTGACTTGCCCAGGGTCACACAGCTAGTAAGTGTCTGAGACCACTCTAAGTCATTTTAAATTCTCAGCTCAGGCATCCAGAGAGATTGCTTCCAGGGTGGAAAGCACAGAAATCTATGAATCAGCAAGATGCCAAATGAGGCCAGTGTTTCCCTTGGTACCTGCCCTTATCCTGGACTGGGTCCTAAGGGGGTAAAGAAGAGAAGACATGAGTCTTCCCTTCCAGGCAAGTTCAGGAACTAGGTTGTCCAAACATGAAATAGGGGAAATTTCAAGAGCCTACAGGAAGCAGATGGTCTGGGCACACATGGGTTAACCTGTGAGGCCAGCATAAGTGAAAGAGGAGGGATAGGGACTACAGGCCCCCAGGTAGCCATGACCCTGGCTCAGGTGCCCTGACTGCTCTCTGGCTACCCTCCCTACTGCTGAGCCTGGCTGATGCTGCTCCCCAGTGCTTCTGACCTTGGCTTCCTCTCGGCTGTTTCATGCCGGCCCCTACTCTATAGGTGTCCAACTCCAGCCTGATAACCAAGCTTAAAAGGGGCAGAAGATGAGAGAGAAGTGGGGGGGGTCTCTTTTAAACCATCACTGCTCAGTGGAGGTGGATGCCTGTACCTGTACCAGCGCCAGGCGATGATGGGGGCCCAAGGTTTGCTCTGTGTTTGTTCTGCAGAGGCAAAGAAGCCATTGTCACATGTCATAGGACCATAGATCTGGAGCTAGTAGGGACCTCAGGCACCCCAGGGTGATTCTTCACTGGGCCCTATTACAAAGTTTAACCCCAGTGATTGAATTTAGTGCCAAAGCTCTGTAATGTCTCATGATGATGTGACTCTTATGGAATGGAGTCAAACTTTGCAAATTTATGCATTGATGAGGTTTAGCAGCACAGGACCTTAGAGATTATCTCATTCAACCCTTTCATTTTACAGAAGAGGAAAATGAAGCCCAGAGAGCAGAAGATCACACAGTGAGTTCCATTTTATTGTGTTCCCTTACCGGGATATTGTTGTTGTTCAGTCATTTTTCAGTCAAGTCTATCTCTTTGTGATCTCATTTGGGGTTTTCTTGGCAGAGATACTGCAGTGGTTTGCCATTTTTTTTTTTGGTGAGGCAATTAGAGTTAAGTGACTTGCCCAGAGTCACACAGCTAGTGAGTGTTATGTGTCTGTGGTAAAATTTGAACTCAGGTCCTCCTGAATCCAGGGTCAGCGCTCTATCCACTGCACCACCCAGCTGCCCCTTGTTTGCCATTTCTTCCTCCAGCTCATTTTATAGATGAGGAAACTGAGGCAAATAGGGTTAAGTGACTTACCCAGGCTCACACAGTTAGTAAGTGTCTGAGGCCAGATTTGAACTCAGGAAGATGAGTCTTCTTGACTCCAGGCCTGGTGCTCCACCCATTGTTCACCTAGTTGCCCCAGTGGATATGCTAAGCAGGAACTGAGGTCTGTCTGTGGTGTCAGGAAGATTTCCTCAAGTAGGGATCACAATTAATTGGTGCGATTACCCCTTTGCCTGCTACAGTCACGATGCTGGGGTGCTGCTCTGATAAACAGTCTAATGTTTCTGGAGGTTCTGGTCAGAAGCGGCAAACAATAGCTTGTCCTCATTGCCTCCAAAATGTCTTTATCTTAGGAATTAATGAGCGATGCAGTGGAATGTTTGCAATGTTAGCTGCCATGAGGCGACTATTAATAATGACAGGCCTGGCTCTCATGTGTTTCTTCTGTGCTGATGAAAAAGTAAAAGACATTTGTTCTAGGAGCGGAGTAAGGAGAAAGGGTGGTGGTGGTGGTGGTTGTGATACTGAAACATGGCTCAAGAAAGGGATGGCTTTGTATTTTAGTCAGTTTGGATAGGAACACTACATACAAGATATATCTCTTTGGTGATACCCACCCGTGCCCTCAAACCTACCTTAGGAGAGTATGTGTTAGAGGCAGCTGGGTGGCTCAGTGGATAGAGCACTAGCCCTAGAGTCAGGAGGACTTGAGTTCAAATCTGGTCTCAGACACTTGACACTAGCTGTGTGACCCTAGGCAAGTCACTTAACCCCAACTGCCTCACAAAAAAGAAAAGAAAAAAAGGGGAAAAAAAGGAGAGTATATGTTGAATAGGATATTAATGGGGCAGGGTCATGGAGAAAGCACAGAGCTGGGTAGAACCTGGGTTTCAACGGCCATTCTGTGTGAACTTGGGCACATTCCTGGGCCTCAGCTTTCTTTTCTGCAAAATGAGAAGGTTGGGCTGAACGATTTTCTGCTTGTACAATGTGCAAACAATGTACAACACATATAATGTAAACACTAGTGTATAATTAGTGGGTGCATTCAGTTGTCTTATCTGTAAAATGAAGTATTTTGACTAGATGGTTTCTAAGACCCTTTCCAACTCCAAAATCCTACAATCTAATGAGATGTAGAGTGGTATCATTTTGAAAGGTCCCTGGATTTGCATTCAGAGGCCCTACCTTCAAATGGGGGCTCCACTAATTACTCTTTGTGTGACTTTGGGCAAGTTACTTAATGTCTTTCATCACCTGGAAAACAGGGGATCTGAGTCCAGAGGTTTCAAACTCAAGGCCTGTGGGCTAAATGTAATCAGAAAAACTCCCAACTGCAGCCTGAACTAGATGAAAATGTAATTGGAAATGTTTAACAAAACAAATAAGAATATAACACAACACAGATAATGCTAATTTATGGTTTCCCAAGTCCATATGTGGCCTGCAGGGATCCTTCTCTGTTTTAGTTTGGCACCACTGACTGATGATCTCTGAGGCTCCTTTTAGCCAAAAGTCTATGATCTTCAGACCTATATTGCTCTATGACTTGTCTTGTTTCGTTAAGTTTATTTTGGGTCCTCAGAGGCCTTGTGTGTGTGTGTGTGTGTGTGTGTGTGTGTGTGTGTGTGTGTGTTCTTGGCAGTGTGCTGGACATCCAAGGTGCTCCTGCATGTAGTTTGGCCACATGCATCACATGTACCTTTGGTGTTGACCGGCACACACACTAAGCCCTTGAGCATCATGGAGAATCAGCGGTCCGTTCTTCTGACTGCTCTCAGGTGAGTTTGCCAAGGATCTGCCAGACTCCAGGCTCTATTTCAGTTGGCCAAGCCAACTTTGTAGAAGCCTTGGGACACCACTCTGATCTCCTCATCAGCCCTCCTGACTTGTCTTTATACTTTGGAGACTGTACATATTGTTTAGGTTTCCATTTCTCCTTGGGTTAGCTGGGATTGAGGCAGAAGGCCCAGGTTGAGAATTAGAATATAGGAACCTGAGGAGAACGTAGAACACAGAAGGTTAGAACATGAAGTACCTAAGTGACCTGTCCAGCTAATTTTTGCAAAGTGTTTTGTAAACCTTAATTAGTGCTGTATAAATGCTAGTCATTAACAGTCTGTGCTCTAAAGTTCCTTTCAGGTTTGACTAATTTTAAGTTCAAACAACCCATGTCCTAAGGTACCTTCTTGCTCCAAAAACAGAATGTTAGAACATAAAGTGTTAATATTGGAAGAGACTTTAGAACATTGAATGCTAGAATTGAAAAAAAAACCTTAAAAGAACGAATGCTTTAAAAAAAAAACAACCCAGAGAATATTACAGCTGGAAGGACCCTTAGAACATAGAACGTCATAGCTGAAAAGGACTTTAGAACATAGAATGTTAGAACTGGAAGGGGACCTAGAACACAGATTGTTAGAGCTGGAAGAGGCCCTAGAACACAGAATGTTAGAGCTGGAAGGCTCCTGAGCACACGGAGTGTCAGAGTTAAAAGGGACCTGAGCCCACAGAAAGCTGGAGCTAGCATCAGCTTCAGAACAGACTGCCAAAACACAGCCAGAGAAGCTTAGAATTGGAAGGGCCTTCAGAACATAGAATGTTGGCACCTAGAGCGAGGGCCGCCTGAGCAGCCTTGTCAGAGCTGGCCTGGATGGCTGGGGGCTGAGTGCTCACGTGTCCCAGCATAATCTCTCCCCAGGTGTTGTGCAGGAGGGGGCAGGAGCAACTTTGGAGCCTCCTCCACTGTGTTTATCACATTACCTGATTTGACATCTCCAGGTGGGGGACTTTTTTCCCCCCAACAAAATGTTACATTCAGCATTCCTCCTCCTCCTCCTTTTTTCTCCTCCTCCGACCCCTCTCTTTCCAAGAAGGAAGACAAGAAGCAGTTATTTGCCTAAGGAGCACAAAGCCCTCACTTCACCCTTCTGCCCTGACTCCCCGCCCCCTCCTGCTCAGCTGCGGTTTTCCCTGCTTACCACCACCTGCTGCTGGAGAGGCAATGGTGGGTTCCTGATGCCTCGGTCATGGCAGGGGCTGCTGGCATGCGGTCAGCTCCAATCTGGAGGCAAAGACTCGACAGGCCAGGGAGCCTTGTTCTGCTCACCCTGTTTCAAAGTGTTCCTGAGGGAAGCAAAAAGTCAAGACTCCCTCTCCCAGCGTGTACATGATTTTTTTTTTCCAGTTGGACCTGTGATTCATCAGGGAAGAGAGGTGAAGGTGAGGGACTTCTTATCCCAATCCAAGTTAGCACCTTCTCTAAAAATTATGGTCTTAGAGAATCCCCTAGGATATTGAGAGAATAAGGGATTTGCTCAGGGTCATTCACCCAGTATACCCCACAGGTGATACTAGAACTAGGGGTCTTCTGATGCTGAGGAATAAAGCACCATGATGCTTCTTATGTGTGTGCAGGATTAACATGGCAGGACCTGGGTGCTTGAGATGCTGATTGTGTGGCAAATTGTGCTGAGCCCCACCTCCCTACCTCCCTCATGGTTTAAATAACAGCTCTTGCACAGGCAGGGCAAGACTGATGAATAGAGAACAGCTACATGACTTGGTGGATAGAGCACGGGGGCTGGAGTCAGGAAGACTCATCTTCTAGAGTTCAAATCCAGCCTCAGACACTTACTAGCTGTGTGACCCTGGGCAAGTCACTTAACTCTGTTTGCCTCAGTTTCCTCATCTGTAAAATGAGCTAGAGAAGGAAATGGCAAAGCACTCCAGCATCTTGGCCCAGAAAACCCCAAATGCGGTCACAAAGAGTACTATGTGACTGAAACAAGTGAGCAATGAAAACAACAACAAAGGTTGACGAACGGCGCTTTCTTCATCTTTGACATTCCATACACATGATGGAACACAAATGCGGATGCGATTTGAGAGGATACAATCTAACAACACAACACGTGCACACATGCATGAGTATATATGCCACAACATGTGTGACAGCATGCATGTGTGACTGCGCAGGGCACAGGTAACATGATATATATACAAACAATGCAATGCAATTTGCACAGAGAGAAGACACATAGAACGCATAAAAATACAATATATACTCATGTATTCACTGGTGTGTTCTGGGAACCAGGGACTCATGTATCTCTCCTCCTTTCGAAGAGCGTTTACAAAGGAGCCATAGGGCATTTTAAGTAACCCAGCCTGTCCACCTATAGCTAGATGGGGGTAAAGTAGATAGAGCCCTGGACCTAGAGTCAGGAAGTCTTGCATTCAGATCCAGCCTCAGACACATACTAGGTGTGTGACCCTTGGTAAGTCACTTAACCTCTGCCTCAGTTTCCCTCAACTGTAAAATGAGATAATAATAGCACCTACCTCACAGGGTTGGTTGTTTCGTGAGGATCATATGAAATAATATTTGTAGAAAGTGGTTAGCATAATGCCTGGCACATCGTAGGTGCTAGATAAGTTTAAAGGCTATTTTCTTTTTTTAAAATTATTTGTTTTAAACTTAAATACAAAATGAAAAAAAGGGAAAAAAAAAGAACTTTCCATGTATACAACAGAACATATGAGAGGATTCAATTTATAGCAAATAAATTTCCATTTTAAGAAACCTATGTAATAAATACCACACATTGTTTTCAAAGCTACCCAGCTCTTCTGTGCTTCCTTCTAAGACTAGGTTTTCTCTTGTTCTCTGCTGTGCATTTAAATTTTTTTTCTCCCTCCCACTCCACCCCCACCCTAGAGAAGGCTACAATTAAACACACATATCTACATACATACATACCTATAGCTTGACCTCCAGTGTCTATAAGTGTCTATAAACTTACACACACACATGCACAAATACACACACACACACACACATATACATATATATAAGACCATACTAAGTATATTTCCATTTGTCAGTTCTTTTTCTGGAGGTGGATAGCGTCTTCCTTCATAGGTGCAAGTCTTTCTGTGCTATATAAATTCTTATTCCCCTTTCCTTTGCCCTGGCTACTCCAGAGGAAGATAGGGCATGGAAATACAAGTAGAAAGAGTATGTGTGGGAGGTGGGGGAGTGGCCCTCTGAACCCCAGGACTCAGTGAGAAATGCTGACATAAGCAGCAGGTGCACTCCCAAGCAAGCACTGAAGGAGAGACAAGGCAAATGAGACTGATTCACCCCAAGCAAGCTGAGAGAGGAAAGTGGAGACTCACTGGAGCAAGGCAGGTTGGTGGAGACGGGGAGGATCATGGGATCGTGGTGCAGCAGAGCAGATTTCAAAAGAGCGGGCAGACGCTAGAAGCTACAAACACATTTGGCCAAGTGGCCATCAATTAGATAACTAGGGCTCCGAAAAAAGTAAGACAGGTGGTAGCTGTGTGGAAGCTAGCAAAAGAGCTGAGTTACAGCAGGAAGAGCCATAAAGGGCAGCAGTTACAATCAGCCGACAAGTGGTCCAGGTCTGGTGCTTGTCACCTCTCCTATTAAATTTGTCTCGAGAGCCTCCTCATTTATCTCCCTGCCTTCAGGCTCATCCCATGCCAAACTGTCTCCTGAACAGCTGCTGAAGTGATTTTCCTAAAGCAAAAGTCTGACCATGTCATTCCCCTACTCAATAAACGCCTAACATCTCCCTCTTGCTTTAGGATAGACTACAAACCCCTCTAAACCCCTTGAAAGTCCTTCCTTATGTGGCCCCCACCTCTCCAACCTTGTCACGCGTGACTCTCCATGTAGCCAGACTGGCGTCTGGCTGTTCCTTATACATGACACCTCATTTCCGCCTCTGGATCTTTGTACAGGCTACTCCCTGGGCCTGGAACGGACTCTTTCTTCACCTCAGCATCTCGGAAACCCTTGTTTCCTTTAAAACAGATCAAACCCAACCTTCTGCCTGAGGCCTTTTATGACCCTTGTAGTTACTGCCACCTGCCCCCTTCCTGAATTTTCACCCACATCTCCCAGGAAATTACCTTATATTTTTGAATATGTATTTTGTTTTCTTATTTTTGTTTTTGTTGGGTTTTTTTTTTATGTGAGGCAACTGGGATTAAGTGACTTGCCCAGAGTCACTGAGGTAGGATTTGAACTCAGGTTCTCCTGACTCCAGGGCCGGTGCTCTATCCACTGTGCCACTTGGGATTCTGTATATACTTATTTTTATCTGTGTTATTTTCTCCTGACAGAATGTAGAACAGAAGTCCCTTGAAAGCACAGACATTTTCATTTTTGTCCTTAGTCCCCAGAACCTAGCATAGTACTTGGCACACAGTAAGCACTTAATAAATGCTTATTGATTAACTGGTTGGTCATTCAGTCTTTTTTTTTTTTAAGACCTCCTGAAATAGGGCACTCATTATCTCCCAAGGCAGCTCACTGACTTTTTTTTGTTGTTGTTGTTCAGTCACATTCAACTTTTTGTGACCTTGTCTTGATGAAGGTGTTGGAGTGATTTCCCATTTCCTTCTCCAGTGGATCACAGAGCTAGTCAGTATCTGAGGCTGGATTTGAATTCAGGTCTTCCTGACTCCAAGGTTAGCACTCTATCTGCTGAACCATCTAGCTGCCTCCAATTTTGGAAAGTTCTAATTGTTAGGAGGGGCAGTTAGGTGGCAGAGTGGATAGAGTGCGAGGCCTGGGATTAGAAAGACTCATCTTCCTGAGTTCAACTCTGACCTCAGACACTTACTAGCTGTGTGACTCTGGGCAAGTCACTTAACCCTGTTTGCCTCAGTTTCCTCATCTATAAAATGAGCTGGAGAAGGAAATGGCAAACTACTCCAGCATCTTTGCCAAGAAAATCCCAAATGGGGTTGGGCATGAAAATGATTGAACAACAATTCTTAGCAAGTTTTTCCCTTACATCATACCTGAATTTGTCTCTTTGCAGCCTTATGGAGCTAAACAGGGTTAGTCCAATCCAGCTTGCAAATGATAAAACCTTCAAAAAGTTAAAAGTCAGCTATCAAGTTCCCCATTAAGTTTTCTCTTCTCCAGGAGAAACACATCCTTTAAACAGTCCTCGGATGGCATGATCTCAGGGTCCCCCGCTAACCTAGCTGCTTGCTTAATAGCTCACCAGGGTCCGGATAATGTGGCGCTCAGAACTGAACACAATAAATACTCCAGCAGCCTGGGTATCACGTGTCTCCTAATGCAGCCTAAATCACCAGAATTTACAATTGGTTTCCCAGATGCATCTCGGGAATGCATCTCTCAGGATGGGGATCCACCACCGTCTGAGTTTGCCCCTTTCATTTTGGGACAGCTCCAATGGTTTAGAAGGTTTTTTTCAAAGATGGAGCCTAAATGGACTTCTTGGCAACTTTTACACACTGCTCCCATTTTTTGTCCCCTGGGGCCAAGAAGAACAAGTCTAATAATTAACATGCTTAAAATTTCCCAGCCAACTTTGAGGCTGACTTGTTGGTTGCTTCAAAATTAGTCAGATAGTAGCCTAAGAACAGCTCATTCTCTAGTCTCCTGACTACAACAAATTGTGCAGTTAGAAACACATCTAGTGGCTTTATTTATAGTATTCATATTATTATTATGATTTCTAATATGTATTTATTTATAAATTATTATTATAAATTGTTATTATGTATATTATTTATGCAGCAGACTCTGGTGTCTGCAAACTTCTTATCTCCGATGATTAGGCAGGGGTCCACAAGAAGCCATTCTTGGCTCTGATACTCACTGGGCAGGCTCTGAGCCTCAGTTTCCACATACACAAAATGGGCATACCATTACCTACATTGTGTTGTTGTGAAGAAAGCACTTGTCAATCTTGAGGCATGGGAGATGACTTTTTCAGAAGGAAACACTATTCCCACCTTCATGTGCTCCCCATTCCGATCTCTCCTTTACACGCTGTCACAAAAGTCTTGCTTATGCATACAACTGATCACAGACTTTACTCAAAACCCTTCCAGAAGTCTCTCCAGCCTACTGAGCAAAGTTCAGACTCCTCACTCTGTCATTTAAGGCCTTCCAAGATCTGATACCACCTTACCTTTCTAGCCTTATCTCATATTCCTCCCTTCCTATATTCTAAATACCAGTCAGCCTGGACAACAATTTGGTCACCAAACTCAGCCTGTGCCCTCCTACCTCCACGCCTTTGCCCATGCCATTCCTTATGCCTAGGATGCCTTTTCTTCTCTTCCTACTGAATGAATCCATTCATTTAAGCCCACCTCTAATGTAACTTCCTCCAGGAAGTTCTTTCTGTTCTTCTCAACAATAATGACCTTCCCTCAATCCTTGGACTTCACCTAATACTTTGCACATATTTCATGCATATCGTTATTATTATGTATTATACCTGCAGAGGCAGCTAGTGGCACAGTGGAGAGGGTGCTGTGTTTGTTGTTGGGAAGATCTGAATTCAAATCTGACCTTAGACACCAACTCTGTGACCTGGACAAATTGCTTAACCTCTGTTTACCTCAGTTTCCTCAACTGTAAAATGAGGATCATGACAGCACCTACTTCACAGAGTTGTGATAATTTAAAAAGATATTTATTTTTTAAAAAGTGCTTTGCACAGTGCCTCATACATAGTAGGCCCCATAAAAAGGCTTGTTCTCTTCCCTGTTACTGTGTCCCATGAGTCCCACGAGGGGAGGGTACTTTGTCTTATTTAACCTTCTCATATCTCCCAGCACACTACTCTACAAAGACTTCAGAAATGTTTAAAATAGGATTAATTGAACTCTGTTAAAGATTTTTCCAACTTAAAAATGGCTCAAGAATTTATCAATCCATTCACTGATTCATTCACTCATTTGATAAACACATAGACACACAATGTGTGCAAGATTCCATTCCTGGTGTTAAAGATTTTCCGTATATATTCCAGGTCTTATTTAGCAACCCACTGTTAAATCAGGATACATTTCATAGACTTGCCTTTTCCGGATAATCAATACTTCCCTTTTAAGAATAAAAGCTTTTTTTATTTAAAAAAAAAGCGCAGAAATACAGAAATCTTTTAAAAATATATTTCACACATAACTTCTTCAACTGAGTTATTTCAAATACTTCCCAATAAGCATGGGCATGCTCTCTCATGATGTTAATTGCAACTCCTTCGTGTTCCAATAGATAGTTTTTATAGGTTGTCATAGCCAACCCTGCAACTATCAGTCAATTTGACTTCAGCTAGTCCTGACCTGGGACACCAGACTTTCCAACTCAGTACAGCCTTCTAGAATTTGTGGTCTGCTGGCAGAGCCTTTGAGAGCCCCCCTTCTGTGACCTCAAGAGAAATCACTGCAGTATGCTGTTAGTGGAGGTAAACAATACGTTGAAGATAACTGAAGCTGGGGATCTCAGGGTCAGAACGGAGTGATAAGGGCCCCTGCCCCCGACTAAGTGTCTATTCTGTCTCCCTGCTATTAGCTGTCTTTTCCCAGCATCAGCATAGGCCAGCCCTAATCACTGACTTCTCATCCACCCTAAAGGAAAACAACTAAACAGGCTAAGTCAATAACTTAATTTGTAGCCATTTTAAGTCAATAAGATCCAGCCTGAGGGCAGTTCCATGCCTTTTTGGTAGAGTAAAATGCATGGGCTTTGTGACAGTTTGTTTCCTAGGATTCATTGGTCAAAATTGCTGGAAGGAAGCCATCACATTTAATTCTCCTTCCTGTTTGTTGTGCATTAGAGTTTACAAAACACTTTTTCTGGTATCAGCACATGAAGTAGAAAAGTGAACATTTTCTCATGTCCGCTATGAAGATGAGGCAACTGAACCTCAGACAGGTAAAGTGATTTTGAGTCAATGTCGTTCAGTGCAGAGTACAGGACTTGGAATCGGTAAGCTTGGTTTGGAATCCCTGATTTCCATCAGGATTTATTTCCAGTGTCATCCTCTTTGCATGAGATCTTTTCTAGTCCCCTTAGGTACCAGAGACCCTCCCTTCCAAGCTGCTTTGTATTGTGTGTATGTGTATACACACATACAACCCACATGTGTGTTTATGTGTGTGAACATAACACACAGCTATGTGTATGCATATATGCACACGCATGCATGTGTGTACATACATATGCATGTGCATACATATATGTCTGTATTCTAAAGGTGAGGGTAGGATACGTATACATAATATATATATATGGTGATATTTATGCAAGTGTAAATATGTGTGGGTGTATATGTAGATATGTATATGTGTGTACATATATATATATATATATTTATTGTGTGTGTATACATATACACACATCTCCTCCTACTCTCACCTTTAGAATGCAAGCTCCTCGAGGGCAGGGATCGTTGGTTTCCTTCTTTTTTTGTCTTTGGAGCTCTGGCACATAGCACACTCAGTACAACGTACTGTCGTGGGTATTCAAAGAATGCTTGTTGATTGGTTGATTAGATTCAAGTCCCAAGTCTTATACTTTTTAACTCTGAGCGCATTGACAAGTCATCTAACGTCTTAGAGCCTGTTTCTTCACCTGTGAAACAAGATAATTACCCTGTATCTGTTTCTTTACTTGCCTGTTTACGTGTATGTCATCTCCCAGGGCCAGGGCATAAGCTGCTTCTGAACAGGAACCATTTCACTTTTGTCTTTGTAAACCCATTGACTAGCACATAGTAAGTGGCCCCAGAGTAGCACATAGTAGGTGTTTAATAAATGTTTGTTGATTGATGATAACCCTTATATGCCTGACCTCACAGGGCTGTTGTGCTATTGCTAAATAACAGCAGGCAAAGTCAGGTGAACTCAGTTTCCTCATCTGGCTGAGCCCTTCCAGCTCTCAATCATATGATCCTATGACACACCTACAGCCACACAGCCAATCAGTGACGGGGTCTCTTGACTCAGTTGTAACCTTGTCTCCCCTACACGTGAAATTCTAGGTAGGTGAGGCATTGCCTTTCCTCCTCTCCCGCCCACCCCAAGTGAAAAGAATTAATCCTGGAGGGAGCGTGACCTCCTTATGAACCGCCTCCCCACAGCATCACCTGAACCCTCTTTCCCCAAATGCTAGAAAATGTTGGTGGGCGGGGGTGGAGGGGAAGAGATGGGGATTTGTGCCAGGCAGCTGAAGGTGTTGGCTCCCTGGGCATACTCAGAAAGGACAGACAGAGAAGTTGGCTGATGGCGTTACGCTCCTTACCTAGTATGCCTATAAAGGGAATGAAAGTAAGAGAGCAGGAGTCACCATATGCAATTCCTCTACCAATTCTGTGCCAAGCTACAGAATGTTTTCCAGAAGCCAAGACTTCACCTGTCTCAGGGGTCTCCCCTTGTTCACTGGAGTGCTTTCTGTCGGTGGCGAAATACAGGAAACTGAGCCCAGCAACTATTTCCAAAAGGATTTTATTAAGCTGAATGATTTTTCAAGGATACATTCTTGGACATATTGCTATTCAAGGCCTCCTACCCAGACCCCTTATTTCCATTTCACCTTCTGCTAATCAGCCTTGGCAGAATTTAACTTTCAGCTTGAGTAGCTGAGCTGAATGCAAAAAATACAGTGTGGTTAACAAGCGGGGTGATTTTTTTTTTCCTTTTGCAAAGAGTGATCCAGCAGCTAAAAGAACAGACTGAGGCCTAATGCCCCAGGGTCCAACATCCCCCAACCAATTTCCTGGCAGTAGTTCCAGCCTTGTTGAGAGCAGTTAGTCAAGTGCCAGGGATTAGGATAGGGGATGGAGGAGAGGACCCAAAGGAAACCCAGCTGGGAAGAGATCAAGTTGAATCTGGAAGTCTTTTCAGCCAAGGCTGGACCCAGTGCATTTCTATTGGGCCTAGCTTTGCTGTGTGGCCCACAGAGGAGAAGTGGTCCATTTGCCAACAAAGAAATGTGAGTATATCTAAGATTCCTTGGCCAGGCAAGGGAAGTAGGGCCTTATCTATTCCACAAAAGAAGACTTTCTAAGTGACCATGAAGTAGTGGACAATATCATCCTAGGCTTAAAGGTGGCCATAAAGCCCTGAGGATAAGATGAAGACAAAACTCATGGATTTCCACCTTGGAATTCTAATTGAGAAAATGAGGAAATGTGGAAATCTCTAGCATACCTTAGCCAGAGGTGACCCAAGAGTCACCCATCCCATCTGGCCCTTTTCCTCTTTCCCAAATAATTCATTTCTTTCATGATATTGACATGGGAGTGGGTCATGGCATCAGCCAGCCTTGGAGAGAGAGTTAGGTGGGCCTGCTGGCTTCTGCTGCAGTTGTCCTTAGGGGTGAGGGGGAGTAACGAGCAGCAGTGGTGATAAATTTAGTACTGTAGGCTTGTAAATTCTCAAATTTCTAACAGGGTCCTCTCCTGGGACCCAGTAGACCTGAGATTGTATCTGCCCTAATTGGAGAGGACCATCTATCTATCTGCCACATTTGGGACTCAACCCCATGGTGATCCATCTATGCCAAGCAATATCAGCAGACAGTACACATTTTTTTTTCCCTAGCAAATATTACAGAGCAAATCTACTTAAATGGTTTCCCGGCAGGACAGTGCAGCATTATTATTTACAGGACAGTAGAAGATAACATTGTCAGTCAGATCAGTTTCACTGTTTGCTACCAACTGAGAAATAAGTACAGTCTGACTTTTGATGAATGGTTTAAGGTAAGTAACATCTCACCCTCTCATTAGCTGGGCACAGGAGAAGTCTGATGTAGCAGAGAGAGACTGATTTCCTCCTGCTCCCATCCCCTTTCAGGATGGTTAGTCAAACAGGATCTTTGCTCGTAATGCACTAATGTCGCTATTAATACCTCTCTAATGCGTATCTGTTAGTGGTTGACACACCTGACCACTGTGATTGAGAGATTATTGTGCTCAGTCTCTGTTTTGGTGAAAGAGATGGGAATGGGCTCTCATTTTAAGGAGCCAGTGTGTTTCTACCCATCCCCCCATTACCTTTTGGCCCCCACACAGAACTGGGGGAAGGGGGAATATACCTCACCATGAGGACAAAGCCTAAGCAGACCAGGGAGCCCCTGCCATGGTGTGCAGAGCTAGTTTCTAAGTCTCTGGGCTGGAAGAGAGCCCAGAAACCACCTAGTCCAATCTCTTCTCTGGTAGATGAATCCCCACCGTGAAGGAGCATGTCTAGAAGAAACACTGGTTTAGGCTGTCACCCAGCACTACAAAGTGACCATGAAGACACAAGGAACAAGATGAAGATCACATTCTAAACTGATGCTACCTACTCCCTGTGTGACCACGGGCTAGCTCTTCATCTACTCTGGGCCTGGGGTTGGAGGAATTAATCTCCAAGGTCCCTTCCACCTCTAAATCCTATGATCCTCCATCCTGATCAATAATTACTCAGACCCCACTTGATGTTTTGTAACCAAAGTAGAGAGAGTAATTTAAAAAAAAAATACCCTAAAGCAAGAAAGAGGTTTAGGATTCCCTCTACATCTCTCATCCTCTCTCCCCTTTTGCTCCCATACGAGACATGACAAGTTACAGGTGGGGAAGTTTCAGTGACCTCCAAATACAAATGATTTTGAAGAGCCCACGCCTATTAGACATTACTTACAAGTCTGTGGTCTTACTACAGATTGAGCCTCCCATTTCCGCCCAGTGACAGATACCATTTTTATAAAATGTCAAGCCTAAAGCTTCCAAAGTATCAAGGAACTGACCCGAGATTACAGAGTCTGCACCATTAGGTACCATTTATTTAAGGAGGGAGCTGACATAAGGAATTTTTACTCTAATTTCCACTTGGTGGACTCTAAGGGAGAACGGACACTACTGTTTGTTTTTGTTGTTGTTGTTTTTTCTAAACCTGAGGACATCTGTTTTCACTGCCAACCAAGTGATCTGTGGTTTGAGAAGTGCTTAAACCTGAAACCAAGAGCAGATTTCCCTTGTCTGAGACCCACTTTGTTGGGCTCCCTTCCTTGGAAGTTCCCTCTGAGATAATCCTTTTGGGAAAGGTAACCACTGGCTGTAGAATCAGTGTCTCTGCCCCTATGCACCCCACACTAAAGCAGCTCCAGGAACAGCGTCTTTGTTGGGATTGTCAAATTATTTAGCGCAGACTGGTGTTCTATTAGCTTCTGCTTGAACAGCTCCAGTGACAGGAAGCTTGCTGTCCTCTATGGCCCATTTTTTAGCACCAAAGGCTAATTGCTGGTGGATTTTTCCAAATCTTACTCAATGTAGAGGACTTTCACTGAGACAAATGCTTGGCTTCTCAGAAGAACTTTATCCATGAAGAGGAAATAAAATGAAACCTTAGAATCCTAAAATGTTAGTGTTTAATGAGAACTTGGAATGCAGATTGTTAGAACTGAAAAAGACCCTAGAGCATAGAATGTTAGGCCATAGGGTGCAGAATGCTATATATCTATATCTTGTGTGTATGTGTGTGTGTAGTCATCTAGTTTATCTCATTTTACAGATAAAACCGTTTACAAGGGGTCATATTTTACACATGTTGTATCATTTGTTCCTCACAACACTTGTGTGAGGTAAGTAGTACGAGTATTAATGTTATCATTTTGATTCAGTTCAACAAGCATTTATCAAGCCAGACTTTGTGCTAGGTGCTGGGGATAAAAAAAAAAAATCATAAACAAAACAGTCCCTGCCCTCGCTGGGGCTTACATTCTACAGGGAGATATAATATGTACAGAAGTATATTACAAGGGAAAGTGAGGAGGTAAAGAATCCTAGCAAATGGAATTTGGGGGCGGAGGGAGGAGGAGGGGATAAGAGAAGGAGGAAGACTTCACCGAGGGGGCACCCGAGTGGAGCCTTGAGGGAAGATGAGGATTCTAAGAGGGAGAAATGAAGAAGGATAGAATATGTTTCCAGGCATGAAGAGAGCTTGCATGAATGCAGGGAGGCAGGAGATGGATGATGAAACTGTGGCTCAGAGGGACCAAAACATTTGCACCCGAGTGGAGCCTTGAGGGAAGATGAGGATTCTAAGAGGGAGAAATGAAGAAGGATAGAATATGTTTCCAGGCATGAAGAGAGCTTGCATGAATGCAGGGAGGCAGGAGATGGATGATGAAACTGTGGCTCAGGGACCAAAACATTTGCACCCGAGTGGAGCCTTGAGGGAAGATGAGGATTCTAAGAGGGAGAAATGAAGAAGGATAGAATATGTTTCCAGGCATGAAGAGAGCTTGCATGAATGCAGGGAGGCAGGAGATGGATGATGAAACTGTGGCTCAGAGGGACCAAAACATTTGCCCAAGGTCACATGAAGGCTAAGCAACAAAGATGGGACTCGAACCCAGGTCCTCTGTCTCCAAGTTCCGTGCTCTTCCTACTGGGCTTCAGCAGATGAGAAACGTCCTCAAATCATCTAGGCTGAAATGAATTGGAGACAGTGGTGTTTCTGATGCCTAATAGAATTCGTGGTAAAAGCAATCAATAATGTACAACGGTTTCCAGGATGAACCTACTTTTAGCAAGACTCTTCATCTTATTACTGAATTTTCTAAAGTTACCAAGACAACTAAGGTCAAGTAATAGAGCCTTTGACTTTGACGTGTTATGAAAATTTAATAAAGAGTTTTGAAAAGCTTTTAAGAGGAAAAAGACATATCACCCAGGCAGCAGGATCACTACCACTGGGTAGATGTAAGCAATTAGACCTGCAGATAATGGGAATCTCTCCATAACTCTGACTTTCTTCCATTTCAGAGAAGTCTGGGTGGGGATTGATGCTACCCTGCAGTGGACTCTAATGGCAACCACTGGGTTTGAAGTTTCTGGTCCTCACTATCTAGGGAGAAGCTCTTTCTCCCACTGTATTTAGCTATAAATAGTTATGGTTCTAATGGATGCTATCAAACATTAAGCGACTGCTGTGAACAGGATAGTGGGTATTAGTTGACCAATAGGTACTTACTGAGAATGCCCATGGTGTGTGGGTGGAGAAGTACTAGCCTGGGAGTCAGGAGACCTAGGAGGCCAGCTTCTGTCACTGGCCCTGCCCTAGTACTCTCCCCTCTCTAGGCCTCGGTTTCTTCCACTGTAAAATAAGGGAGTGGAACTAGATGCCATCTAATTCTAAACAGTCACTTCACCTCTCTGGGCTTCAGTTTTCTCATCTGGAAAATCAGGACCTTGAACCAGCTGATCTTTAAGGTCTCTGAGCTCTTAAGAGGCAAAAAAATGATCGTCTGAGGTTTAGTACTGCTGGCTCTGTCACTTGCTATCTTTGTGACTTTGAGGAAGTCACTTCTTCCCTGAACCTTGATTTCCTGATCTGTAAAATGGGGGGAAAATCTAATCATCCCTTATAGTTTGTTCATTTGTTCATTCACTCACATAGCGCCTGGTGTAGTCTTTTCTAAAAGATAGGCTCGAGCACAACCACATGTATGACATGAGCCAGAGAAAGGCCAGATCGAACTGGACAAGTTCTGTCTGGAGGATTTACAGAAAGACAAGCACAAGAACTACACTGGATAAGAAAGCCAGGAAGGTTTGTGATGCATATTGGTAAGGCTAGTGTCCACAGATACCCCAAATCAAACCAATAAAACTAATATTTGTTAAATGCCTCTTATCTGTGGATCCCCTTCTGGAGAAGTGTAGACACAGTCTCTTCCCACAAGATTGCAGTCAATGGAGGGATAGAGAGGGTAAGACATCAACCTAGTTAACTATAACACATGTTAAATAATAAGTACATGAATTTTTTTTTTGAAGTTCAATGCTAAATCTCAAAGTTGAAGTCTCATGACACACAGATGTTCCCAGTTCCTAACAAAAAGCACTCCACATACAGGTGGCCTTCGTGCGGTGGTTGGGGGCCTAATGTCTTTTTGCCCTGGGGAAAGTGGGCCTGGGAGACAAGAGCCCAGACTGTAGTTGGGTCCTTGTCCCCTAGCCTGCAGACCTTTAAAGCTTAAAGAGAAGATGAAAGGAAGATATTCAAGAAGAAACAGCAGTAAGTGACTTTGTAGAGCTTTGCAGCAGCAAGTCTGGAGACATGAGGGAATTATATTTATTTCAGGTGGCCCCTTCCTCCTCCCATGTGTCTACCCTCCACTTTGAGCTCATGGTTCCCGGGGAATCTTGGCTGTGGTTCTCACATATGCTAAAAATTGAAAGTGATCAAATCAGGCAGAATACATCAAAAGAGAGTGTCTGACTAGCAGAGGAGTGGAAAAGGGCCAAGCTTGAGAAAGATTTTTTCCCTCTGGAATATGAAAAGCAAGTGGGTAAATGATATTGAACAGAGAACTGGATTGGGAGTCAGGAGTCCTGGGTTTGAATACCTTCTCCAATATTTACTAGTTGTGTACATGTCGCATGATCTTTCTAAATCTCAGTTTCTCAATTTGTATAATGGAGCAATAATAATGGCATTATATACCTCAGAGTAGTGTTGTGAATAAAATGCTATAGAAATGGATTATTTATATTAGGCTTGATCCAAATAAGCTCACATGTTAAAAACAACATAGTCCTCCAGCATCCATCAGATACCCTTCTTATACTGTGTCTATAAACTGTGAATCTTCAGCTAGTCCTTCATGATCATCTGTGTGACCTTGAGCTAATCGCCCTCTCTCAGTGCCCCAGGCAACTTTCTGTGATTATAAGTTACAAAGAAGGTGCCATCTGCATTAGTAGAATTTCTTTCCCCAGACTACCCGTGTTGATAAATACACAGGCTCCTCCTTTAAAAAAAAATCACATTTTGATATCACTTCAAGGCTTACCAAGCACCCACAATTCTGTGAGGTAGATAAAACAAGGATTATTATCTCCATTTTACACAGATGAGGAGCTGAGGCTTAGATAATGTTTCTTATTCGAGGTCACATGGTTGATACATACTGGAGAAGAAACATAGACTCAAGTTTCCAGTTCCAAGCTCAGCACTCTTCACTAGACCATATCTGTCTGTCAAGCTGCAGATCCCTAGCTTCTTTCAAGCTCGGCTGCAGACCCACTTTCTATTACATGAAGCCTTTCTGGGTGCCTCTAGTTGCTAGGGCTTTCTCCTTTCAACTTATCTTGAATCTGTTTTGCATCCATTTTGCATGCATCGACATATGTACATGTTGTTTCCCCTGGCTAGAGTCTAAGCTTCTTGAGGACAGGGATTGTTTCACCTTTTTTTTTTTTTTTTTGGCGAGGCAATGGGGTTAAGTGACTTGCCCAGGGTCACACAGCAGCTAGTAAGTGTTATGTGTCTGAGGCCGGATTTGAACTTGGGTCCCCCTGAATCTAGGGCCGGTGCTCTATCCACTGTGCCACCTAGCTGCCCCAGATTGTTTCACTTTTGTCCATCTAGCCCTAACATCTACTACAGTGCCTGGTACATGGTAGGTATTGATCAATTGATTTATAATAAGAAAAGGTCCCTACCCTCATGGATTTTGCAATCTAGTGGAGGAAAGGGTAGGAATAAGACATGAAGAGGTAAATATGAAATAAATTAAAACATTATAAGTGCCTAAATAGAATAACAAAATGCTAAGAGAACTGATGAGGGAGGGGCTGATATATTCAAGGATGGCTTCGTGGAGGAAGTGACATTTCACCTGGGTCTTAAAGGATGGGCAACGTTCCATAATCTTCTCTCACATCTCTAGTAATGTGACCAAGGGCAAGTCATTTAACTTATTTGTGCCTCAGCTTCCTCATCTATAAAATGGGCATAACAGTAAACTTCAAAGAGTGATACCAATTACTGCCAACAAAGCATTGTGGTTATTTAATTGTATTCCTTCTAAGCATGCTTCTGTACCCAGAAGTAAAGTGTTTGTTTTTATTCCCAGTTCCAGTCACTATCTGTAGAAACTGGAAGGGGGAAAAAATAAAGGTGCAGCTGGATCAGTCTAGGTGTCTTTCTGGTCATCCCAGTTCTGACTGGGCTCAGGGCCCTGCAGGACCCCATTACTGCAAATGTTATATCATGAACTGAAACACAGAACTATTGATCAGAAAGAATGAGGAACTCAAGGAAGGAATGCGTGCTGTGTGGGCACAATGTGCATAGCTCGGGAAAGTCTGGAGGGGCCAGATCCGATGAACCTCTCAGGATATCTTGGAGAGGCATCTTACCTCCTTCCTGCCTGCTTAAGAAACAGGTTTCAGTTTCACCTTTCTAATGAAATGAGCTGTCCGACAGTGGAATAGGGTGGTGTGTAAGATAGAGATCTTCCTGTTAACTAGTTGGTATTTAAGCAGAGGGTGGATGGCCATCAGGGAAGTTCAATAATTCAACAAACACTTGCTGAGCCCCTCCTCTGTGCAAGGCCCTGGACTGGGGGATCCCAAACGCCACACCATGGAGTTCACCGTTTGGAAGATTTTGGAGAGGAGATTCCTGTACCGACTGAGAATGTAAGATCCCTTCCAAGTCAAACTTCTAGGATTCCCTGTCCTCTTCTCTCATGGCACTGCTCCTATTCCTTTCAGATGTGCAAAGAGCTGTTCTAAGCCTCCTTTTTCTCTCCTCAATTCCTTTTCTTCCTCTTAAAAACTACACAGAGAACTTCACCAGGACTGAGCATGTCTGATGCTAGGTATGATACTTAAAACAACTTGTTTTCCATTCATGCTGGCCTGAATGATAACATGATATTAAAGACTCATACTTAAAATTAAATTTTAGAATCATATAATAGTTCAGTTTTAGAGCTTCTAGGGGACTTAGAGATCATCTAATCCAACAGGTGGAAACTGATGCCCAGGAAGGTAATGTGCCAAGAGAGAGTATGGTGTGGAATGCAAGTATCTTAAGTTAGAGAACCTAGGTTCAAATGACTTTGGGCAAGTTATTTAAACTCTCTGAATCTGTTTCTTCTTTTAGGAAAAGCAGAGTTGGTCTCTAACTATAGAACCATAAACTATAAAACTATAAAACCCAGTCATCCTAATTGACTTGCCCAAGGTCACTTAGTAAGCAGTGAAGTCAGGTTTTAAATGAGATCTTCACTTCAGTGGTCTATCTACTACACCACTTTTTCTCCCTGATGGACAATGGATATGCGTCCTGCCACTGAAGCTGGGAAAAATTGTTTTCAGAGCAAATACCCACAAATTGGGGAGGAAAAAACCCAGCAATTTTGCTATTTTGTCTCAAAATCTTTGTATGCCTAGGAGCTTTAGAAAACCTGAGAAAATATCATTCTCTGTGTGCCTATTTTTAAAAAGAAGGTATTATGCAGCCCAATTTTCTAGTTATAGAAAAATATGGACTTCAGGCTACCAGGGATGGAGGTAATTGGATCTGTTGACTATTCGCCAAAGATCCTTTGTCTTCTGGAACAGGAAGAAAATTGGGCCAACTTCGTGAGTAAGAAATTCATACAACATATGAGAAATCTCTATTACATCCATCAAACCGACCATGAGATTGGCAGAAATATAAGGAAAGGCCAGACTTCAGGTTATTACACATTGCAGTTAATTTATCTCACCTAGAGAAGAGGTTGGTTTTTTTTTAATCTTATGGGGGGAATAATGGATACTTACGGAGAGGATCCCACTACTGCTAGGATCTAAGAAATGACACTCAAATCCCTAATATTTCAGGCCCAATTCTTATATAAGACTGTGTCTGTGTAGGACATCAATCACTTGGTGAAAGAAATTGGAAGCTATTTTGAAGCAACACTCTGCCAATCATGAGACAAATGCCAGATGTCAAAGAAGGAGAAGTCACCATTTTTCAACTTATGAATGTCTTCAAATACTTTACAATGGGGGGGAGGGGTAGGGAATGATCCTTTCAGCCTCCTCTGTTTTGACAGATGTCAAAATCCAAGGCTGGGGGTTTTATCTTTGGCAATGAGTTTTAGAAAATCTGAGGTAAGACTAGGAAGGGGGAGGGGTGTGGAGGGATAAACCTAAATAAGTCTGTTAACTGCTCAGTGCAGACAATATTTTTGTGCATGACAGATCCAGGAGAAGATACTGTCAATAAAATGGGTGGGCTGGGATGTGGCTACCAAAAGTTGCTACCAGTAGCTATTCTGCCACTTATAATGGTCTCAAAAGGTTGCTTAGAATTTTGGATTTGGAAGGGACGTTAGGACATCCAATGTTTGAACTCTGAACGTAGGTGGTTAACATGAGAAAGGGCCTTAGAACATATAACATTAATGCTGAAGAGGATCTTGAGAGATCTAGTCCAACCCCCCCTTATTTTTAGTTGAGGAACTTGAAGTGGTTAAGGGCAAATCCAGGCACAGACCTATAGTTGTACTCCTAGTGACTGGCAGAGCAAGGCCTTGCATGGAGATTTTCTGACTTCCAGTCTTTCCACTATTCTATCCAAGAATTCCATTTCAAGTCAATACTGATTGATCTCAAGTGCACTCTACAATTTAAAGTGGGGTGGTCTGGGAACCTATTTTTTTTTTTATTACTGATAGTTCATGTCAAATTTCTGAAGTCTATGAAATAATAAAAAAAAATTCTAGTGAAGAAACAGAAAATAGTTCAAAATGGAAAACACAACAGAATGTCAAAACATAAGGATGGTTACATAACTCAGGGATGTATGCCCAACACAATGAAATTCTGTATTGAAATTTGTTCACTCATTTCAGGCCTGTCTGATTCTTCATGACCCCACTCAATGTTTTCTTGGCAGAGTTACTGGAGTGGTTTGCCATTTCCCTCTCCAGCTCATTTTACAGATGAGGAATCGAGGCAAACTGGGTTAAATGACTTGTTCATGGTCACATAGTTAGTGCCTGAGGCCAGATTTGAACTCTGGTCTTCCTGACTCCAGGCCCTCACATTCTATCTACTGCACCACCTAGCTGCCCTATATTGAAATTATGGTTGCCTAATTTGAAACGACAACAACAAACCAGCCACCTAGCTCTGGTTAAAAAAAAAAAAAAGATTGAAAAGCCATATAATCATTGCTTACATTTACACAGGGCTTTATAATTTATAAAATACTATCCCCACAATGCCATGAGGTGTGTAGCGTGATTATCATCTCCATTTTACAGATTTGGAAACAGAAAATGACATGATCATTTCAAATTAGTGGCAGAACTTAAGACTGCATCCCAGTTTTCTGAGTCCCAAGTCTAATGCTCTTCCTACTATACCAGTATGGCCTCTCCCATATACGCTAGGTTAGGGGAAAAAATGAAGTCTACACATATATGAAAGTGATCTAACATGCTGTCCATGTTAAACAAATGTAGAATAAGAAAATGTCACTGACTAAGGAGCCACCATTTAGAGCCACGCTAAATAAGATAGGTTAAGTGATCTTGTCGGTATTTTTGGTTGGCACCTTCTTTGCAACTCCGAATCTGGAGAGTTACTTGAGGCCCTGAGGTTTTAAGTGACTCACCCAGGGTCACACAGCCACCATTGTGTCTGAGGCCAGATTTAGGGCTGAGTTTTCTTGGCTCAAGGTCAATACTCGATCCATCATATCATGTTGCCTCTTGATTCGTAACTAGGTGGAAATGTGGTACATTGGAATGAGCTCTGGGCTTTGAATCCAAGACCAGCCTCAAACTCTAGCTTTTACCACTTCCTCAGCTATGTGACGAGCAAATCCCTTGCTGATTCTGAGCTGAATTTCTTCAGTTTTAAAATGAAGATAATATTGACATTTACCTACCAACTTCCCTCTGTTGTGAGGAATCACACTGTAACGTGCTACAGAAATGTGCGTTATCATGAACTGTTCTGCCAAGATCGTCACACAGCCTGGAGCTTCTCTTGCTATTCCTAGACATGAGCATGGAGTCCATGAATATAAATACTGCAAAGAGCCCTGGACTTGGTATCACAGTATTGTGATTTGAATATTGCCTCTGCTACTTGCTTGGATGTATGTCCTTGGATGGTCCCTTCATCTTTCTAGGCTTCAGTTTCTGCATCTGTAAAATGAAGGGGTTAGATTGGGTCAGGGGTTCTCTGGGGTCCCCTTAGCATTTATGGATAGATTCAGGGGGTCCATGCATTAGTTAAAAAAATGTTTTTTTGATAACTGCATTTCAATATAACTGGTTTCCTTTGTTAACCTTAAATATTTTATTTTGTGCATTTAACAGTTTGTGAACACAAGTTTACTTGATGAAATCAGCAAAGTTGAAATAGAGGAGACACATTTTTCCATAACGTGGGCTATAATTATCTGGTGGAAATAACTGTGGTGAGGCATTGAGATGTTCAGGAAATCAGCTTTGTAAGATTTAAAGAAGAATTAAATAGTTCCAACTAGTATTAGGAGACTGGGAAATGGAAGAACTCATTTTTAAAAGTATGAGGGTTGGAAGATTTTTGCAGTAATAGTAATTCCAGCACACACGTGTATGGCATGGGCTGTTTCGGGGAGGAGAAGGGTTTGAGGGGTTTCAACCAGATCTGTGATTTTACTGGTACTAGGAATTGCAGAAAAGGAAACTCCCTTTAGCAAAGTTGATAATAATATGGCTAACATTTATATAGTGCTTTAAGGTTTGCAAAGTATTTTATAAATATTATTTCATCTTATCCTCACCATAACTCTGGGAGGCAGGTGTTATTTATTATCTTCATTTTACAGATGAAGAAACTGAGGCAATAGAGATTTAAGTGACTTGTCAGGGTCCCACAGTTGGTAAGTGTCTGAGGCTAGGTTTGAACTCAGACCTTCCTGACTCCTAATCCATTGCTCTTATTAATCTGATGGCCTCTTAAGTTCTCAGATCAGCATTTCTCTGCAGCTAAGTCTTAGAAGGTGGTCTGAGTCATTAAGAGGGTGATTTATCTAAGATCACATACTAAGTGTGTGTCAGAAGGACTTGAACTGCCATCATCTTGACTCTGAGGCTGGCTTTCTCTCTACTAAGCCATACCACCTCTGTATGACAGCTATGCTTGACAGAGCATGATCCACACAGCTGTGAGATAGTTATAAGCTGCAGAGATATGGCTGGAGCTTGATTTCTAATTGGGAGCTTTTTCAAATACACTAGGGTGCTCTTTGTAATGGAGCTCTAGGAAGAGTGGTGGGACACATAAAATGCAGGGGGAGGACACCGTTTGTAACCTTATCTGGGGATAAGGATTCTCCCTTACTGCCTCGGCCATTTCTCTATACTGGCCTTCTCTCCACCAACGGCCCTGGGTAACTGAGCTGTTGATCGCCTTTGAGCCCATTAATGGCAGCTTTAATTGGCTATCATATCGTCATTGGTGATCCTATACTGATTGACAGTTCAGCCAGCCAGTGATAGGGGACCAACGAAAGATGGAGGAACTCCCCCCCCCTCCATGTCCTCTCCTTCCTTCTCCTTTCCACTAAATCAGCACAAAACAGAGGTCTCGGGAAGCAGACTGATAATGCAAACTGCTTCCCTTATGAAAATGCTAAGAGCAACAAGGAACCCTCCACAAAACTTAGATACCAACTGCTTCCCTACCCAAGCCTCAGATAGCAACTCCGTAACTCAGATAACCATCTGCTTAGTGTTGATTTTGCCGTTTCATGAGTGACTGGAAGGGAGTGGAGAGGGTGGGAATAGGACAGAAAGGATGACTTCTAGTTGGAGCCCAGACCTCTAAAGCCCCAGAGTGGTTAAAGCACTGGTCCTCACTCAGGGCCATCCTATTTTAGAGACTGAGTGGGAAGTTCCCTACACGATATAAGTTGAGGGGGCTGGGAAAGCTCCACTACCTAAAACACCATCCTCATTCTCCAACCAAGCTACAGCTGAACATGAAACTCCACCATCAGAGGAATCCTTGTTACTCTGGACTATTTAGCCAGTATAAGCTCACAATATATAGAAACGAAGAAGGACTTAATAACCACCAGAGGAATTCAGCAATGTAATGAGGCTGCTTTGGGAGGTAATGAGTTTCCCATCACTAGGCAAATGTATTCAAGCCACAACTGGATGACCTAGCAATAAATCCGGGTTCTGCTGCTTATTGTCTGTGACACCTTGGGCAAGATGTCTTGCCCCTCTGGGACTTGTTCAGTTTCATCATCTATAAAATGAAGGCATTTGAGCAGGTGCTATCTAAGCCCCTTTACACCCCCAAATCCTACACTTCCACGGGCCCATTGTGGTCCTCTGTTCCCTTGCCCTGCCTTTCTCAAATACCTCTCTCCATACCTCCTAAAGGCAGGTTGGCAAAGCAACCTTTCTAGAATTTGTCTGCCTCTGGGGTGCCTTTGGCCTCCATTACAGTTCTCCCTTTCTGAAAGGAGAAGTGGGTCTATTAACAGATTGATTTCTGATCACATGACAGCTTCAGAGGTGTTTAATGTGAGGAACAGAAAAGACAGGGTGAGGCCCCTATTACAGCCTGACAACAGAACAGCCTCTAAATCCTTGATGTTGGGACAGAACAAGATAAAGGGTCCCTAAGCCATCATTGTCAGGCATTGGAATAAGGTTAGCTTTGTAAGGTAGGTTAATAATCACCATGAAGACACAGAGTCTTTCAGAGGAAAGCCGGGCTTCCTCACAGTCACACCTGGAAAATGAGCAGCATTTTTAGGAGGAAAATTCATCTTGGGGGGGAAAAAAAGTGGAATGTGATATACAAAGCAAACTGTCTGATGATCAGTTGTGACAGCCTAAAAGAACATTCCGGGCTGTGAAAACTGATATTTACAATGTCATTCAAAATTAGGCAACATGAAACTTCTTGCCTCCAAACTCTACACATGGGAAATGAAACTGTAACACGCCATAATATCCCCTCCAATTTGTCTAGATAATCTATAATTTCCCCCTTGTATATTCTATGTTCTAGCCAAAGTGGGATGACTGAAACTATCCCCTGAAGATACCTCACTTGGAGCTCTTCCCATTCATTCACAGTGACCAGCACATCTAGAATGCTGCCCTCCCGCCTCATCTGTCTGTTGCTATCCTTTCCATCTTCCCAGGACCAGCTCACGAGTCACGTTCTCCATGAAACCATACAGATGCCCTCAAATTGTGATTTCCCTAAGCCTCAAGCGAGCTCTACCTCTCTACTCCTATGCACTTAGCACATTCCAGTTTGTACCATAGTTATCTAAGTTATCTAGCTATAGTTATCTGTCTTAACTCCCCTATTAGCATAGTGCCATGGTAGGTGATTAAAAACTTCATGTTGATTGAATGACTGATCATTAAATTAGAAATTTCTTGCCAAAATGGCCAGAGTCTTACCAACCTTTGTATGTCCTATGAGGCCCAGAATAAGGCTTTGCACATAGTGTGCAAAGCTGAACACTTGGGTCCCAGCCCTGCCATCAGGTGACTTTCGGCAAGTCATTCCTTTCTTGGGGGTCTCGATTTCTTCTGCAGACTGGAAAGCCTTGAATCAGATGATCTCTAAGTCCCACTCTAGTTTGAACACCCAATGCTTTATAGACTAACATTCCACATGCTGGGCTCTAAGGGCCCTTCCAGATTTAACATTCAATGACTCTCAAATTCTGTTTGGTGCTTAATAAACATTAAATAAATGAGTGATGTTCTAGAGCTAAAAACTGCTAGGTATTGGCATTATCGTGCTTTTTGAAAAAGAAATTTCAGAAAGGATGAGAAGCTCTAGTTCTGTGCTCAGACTCAGTTCTAGTCCAAAGAAGATAGCAAGCTATGCTTAAATGCTTTGAGTAAGTCTTCTACCATGAAATCCATTTGCTCCGTGCAGTAAAGGTTTCTCTAAGCTCTGTTTCTTATCCCTGTACTATAGAGGAATATTAATTACAACAGGGTCTCCTGGCCAAACTATTACAGTAAAGAGAGGCACCAGAATGTTGAACTGCTCAGCCATCCCTGAATACAAAGGCTAGAGCCACCTGGAGATGTAGGGGCAGTATGTTGTTAGAGGATGTGCACTAGTCTGGGAGTGCAGAGACCTGAGTTCTAGTGCTGGCTCTGTCACCCCCTAGATCTGGGCCTTGGTTTTCCTAAAATCAGGGGACTAGACCACATACCTTCTAAGGTCTCTCTGATCTTTTACAGTCTAGAATCTGACATTCTAAGATTCTTACTAGCTTTAACATTTGACATTTCTGCATTCTATGCTCTCAGTAGTTCTCCTTCTAGCTCTAACATTCTTTTTTTCTTTTAGTATTTTAAGGTTCTTGTCATCTCTAATATTCTATGCCCTATGTTCTAGCATTTTCTATTCCAAGATCTCTTTCAATTCTAAGATTCCATCCTGTAAAATTAGCTTCTTTGAAAAACCAGAACCAAACATTTCCTGAGGAGTAAGTAGAAGGTGTTACTTCCTTTCTTTCTCTCATCCCAAACCTTAGAGGTAAAGTGGCTTGTCCTTCTAACAAGTCTTCATCATGTATACCATCCTCAAAGCTCCAGAGCAGGTGTGATTTCAATGTTTTGGTATAAAACCAAGCTTCCCAGAGGATACCCACTGGGCAGCACCACCCCAAATCTATAGTTCTGAAATGTAAAAATAGAAAATTGACTCGCTTTGCAGAAATGGGGCCAACTAATCCAAAACACTAGGTGAATTCATTGAGACACATGCACATATATTAGAGACTGCATATTTGCATACTCCTACTTGTTTCTCCCAAATAATTTTCTATTATGATGGAGAGTGACACAAAATGGCTCTCGGTTCTTGAGGAGGCCACAGAAACCCTGAGATTTCTTTTCCTTGGACTGTCTTCTCCATAGCTATCATCCCCAGGAGTCAGTGGTCTTGACAATACGAAGTCACACCCACTGTCTTCATATGTGGTATTCCATAAAGTAAGAAGGATGGCCTTTGTCACAGAAGGTACATAGTCCATCTACTGATGAACTGAAAAAGAAGGGCTGGGGTCACAGACATAGGGCATTCACTTTTGGAAGCGTGGAACTAGGGGAAATGGGAAATAAATAGGTGAGAGCATTTAGCAAAAGAAAAACTTGGCATTCCACATTTCACCAGCAGTCACATGCTCATGGGGTGGGGAGCCCTCGTCAGCCCTGACGTTCTCTATGAGTTTCTTCTTCCATACCAAAGTGCCATCCCCTCAAGACTGAGGATGTCTGTAGTGGGCAAATTTATTGGCAGTGTTATTTCGGGGAAGGAAAGACCCATTTGGCGGCTGGGTGAGAGGGAGCCTTTCTTGGGAAGAACTGCTGTTGGGAGGCCTGCCAGAGGAGGTGCCTTTGCTACAGAGTAGACGTTTCTCATCCAGCAGGGTCAGGTGATATTCACACAGGTCGACCAAAGAGGCAACTTGCTCTTGCAGTGACGAATGCTTGAACCTTCTCTGGGCCAGGAAGAAGAATGCTTCCACAAAGGCTTGCAAACACATACCTGGGGGACAAAAAGAGTTGACATTAGGTGGAGAGAATCCAGAGCTTCCTTCCAGGCCCGGGGCTCAACATCCAAAGCTCCCATCAATCAGGAAAAAAATATTATTGCTAGTAATAATGATAATAATACTACCCTATGGTTACTTAGTGCTTTGTATGTGTTATTTTTTTTTTTTGCTGGAACTGGATGAGAGGCAGCATGATGAAAGAAAAAGAGCACGGGACTTTGAGGCTACAAGACTGAGGTACGAACTCTCAGTCTGACAATTACTAGATGAGTGGCCATGGGCAAGTCGCGTAATTTCTCGAAGTCTTGGTTTCCTCACCTGCCAAATGAGGATTTGATTCAACTCAACAAACATTTATTAAATACCTATTATGTTCAAGATTTAAAAAAATTATATAGTCTTTGTTCTTAAAGAACTTACCATCGACTGGACACAGGGAAGATGACATATACACAGATGAGTACTACCCAAGGTAGGATGTGATGGAAGCAAAGAAAACATCCAGACAAGGGGCTCAAGGAACATTGGGCAAGGGAGAGAACATGTTTAGTGGAGTGGCTTAGGGAAGATTTCATGAAGGATGTGGTGCCCAAGGTTGGCCCTGAAAGAAGTCTTCTAAAAGGTAGAGATGAGGAGGGAGTGAGCTTCAGGCTTGGGGCCTAAAGGCAGCGAGGCAGCAGAGAGTGCACTGAGTTTGAGGAAACTGCTTACAGATCTGTTTAGTGGAAATGCAGCATGTGAAGGAGAATGAGGCAAAATAAGGCTAAGGAAGAAAGGTGAAGCCAGTTGACAGAGGATATCAAATGTCCAGGTAAGGCATGGGTATCTTATCCTATTAGCAAAGGTGAGCTACAAGTTTTTGAGACCCTGAGTGACATCATCAAACCTGATCACAGGGAAGGTCATTTTGCCAGCTCTGTGAAGGACAGGCTGGAGAGAAGAGAAGGTAGAAGCACGGAGCCCAGTTAAGAAATTATTACAATAACACAATAGTTACAATAATATAATAATAAATGTTATTACAATAGTAACACAATATACAACACAGGATTGTAAAATGCTCTAGAAATGTGAGTTATTATTCATCTACACAATACTCCTATGAGCTAAGCTGATTGTTAGCCCAATTTTCCAGATTTTGACAAATTTTTACAAATTGTTTTACAGACTAGGAGAGCAATGGATTTGGAATCAAAACACTTGGGTTTGAGCCCCAGCTCTGCTGCCTAGAAGCTGTGTGCAGACCTTGGAAGTGAGGACGCTAATAATGGATACTAAGAATAACTAAAAATGAAGATACTAATAATAACTCCCATGCCTATAATGCTGTAAATGTTAGTGCTTTCCTCAAACTATCCCCATAAAATAGGTAGTGTGTTATTATCTCCTTTTTACAGGTGAGGAAATTGAGGGTCAGAAAGGTGATGTAACTTGCCCGTGGTCACATAGTTTGCATTAGACTTGAGCCTTGAACCCACCAGGTTTTTTGATTCCCAGTCTAGTACTCATTTCATGACACTGCCTACTCTCTTAAAGGCTTGTTGTGAGAAAAACCACTTAAGCTATTCATCCTAGGTTATACGGTTAGTAAATGGCAGACCTGAGATTCCAACTCAGGCTTCCTGACTCCAAGTCCAATCCAATCACACCACAAAAATGAGCCTAATAAAAGCTAAGCAATTGATGTCACTGTCAAAAACAAAGCCTTTTCTGTCTAAAATTCTCCACTGAGGCATGAAAGTCTGTTTTCTCCCAGTGAAAGTGGAAAGGAAATCTTTTCTAGGCAAGTATCAGATTTTCTCAGCCCTCTCAGAGAAAAGTGGCACCAAAGCCAGAATGGAATTTCACACAGCATTTTAGACAAGATTGGCTCATGGGGGGTGGGGAGGATAAGATGTTTCGAATCAGGGTCTTTGTTTTGGATATGTCCAGCTAGGAGAAGTCAATCATTCTACTCCTATAACCCTAGTCAGGAGTTGGCTGGCTTTGTAAATACTATATTATTTATAAACTCTGGGATCTATCTGATCAATTATTTTTTCTGCATAAACCCTCCTCTCAGCCCTTTGCGCTGAACAAACACATTGCTATTTATTTCTCTTCCCCTCCCCCCCACCCCATCCAATTCAAGTTAAGCAGAGTTTTTGTTTTACTTCACTTCAGAGCTCTCCCCCAAGTTACTTGTTCAGTTTGTAGTTTTTAGGAAAAGTTGTGAAAAAAACCAACTTCTACTAAACAAACAAACAAACAAAACCAAAACCCTCCAAACTCTGAACAGATGTAGAGAAGGAGGATGGTCTACGTGATCTATAAGGTATTCCCCAGCTCTGACATTCTCAAATTGAATTATGCTAAGACATGTCTACAAAAGCATCAGGCATCAGGGATTGAGGCAACCACCTGAACAGCATCAGGATTGGTACCTAAAAGGATCTTAAAACAGAGGATGCTATAATACAGAACACAGAATGGTAGCTCTTGGGAAAACCTTAGTATGTGGAAATGTTGGAATACATAATATAGGACATGGCATGTTAGAACTGAAACAGACTTCAGAATGCTAAAACATAGACTATAGAATGTTGGAACAGAACACAGAATGGCACAGCTAGAAGAAACCTTAGATAGTTATGCTATACCCTCACTTGGCAGATGAGGAAATTCAATCCCAGAGAGGTGAAATTATTTGCCACAGGTTTATACTACTCACGCCCCAAACCCTTCTATTGAAGGGAAAGGGCCTCTCTATAATGAGTGACTTCATTTCATCACCACCATCAACCTACCACCAACTTCCTCCCACTTGATGTACTGGAAAGACTTGGCATCTGGAGTTAAAGGACCAGGGTTCAAATCCTAGCTTACTAGCTGTGTGATTGAGGCAAGTCAGTTAATTTCTCTGGGATTTCATTTCCTCTTCTGTAAATGAGAAGGTCTAAATGACCTTAGAGGGCCTTTCTGACTCCAAGCCTATGATCATCACTGCCATAACTCACATATACAATGTGTTTTATGGTGATAAAGCACGACTAGTGCTCCCATTTACATAGTGATTTGCTCTCCACAGTAACCTTGGAAAGCAAACAGTGCAAACATTTTTAATCTTCATTTTACAAATGAGGAAACTGAGGTTCAGAAAGATTAAGGGACTTACTTGCCTAACTTGATGAGTGGAACATATGTACTTTCTGGATGTCATGCTCATTCATACAGATTTTGTCTCACCCACAATTTTCTTGTATGACCACAGTGAAAGATGGTGTTCAAAGTAATCTGAAGGGCAAGTGACTGACACATTTGATGAACAGGATAGGGTCAGTGATATGTTAGAGTATTCACAACCTGCTTCAGTGGGACAGAGCAGACTAGAAAAGAAAGAATTGGCCCCACAACTGCTGATTCTAAAAGTCTGTAAGATCTAGTTGATGAGAGATCCTCCTGGCCTCAGAGAGGTAAGTGGAAAGAAGTCTAACTCATGCCAATACGCACTGAGTCTCAGACAAGCAAATCTTTAGTTGGAAAGGGCTTGGGAAGGGAGTAGAGGTGGGGGAGAAGTAAAGAGGTAAAATGCCTTTTAAATAATCTAGGCTACAAGGTCTCTAGTAGTAGTGTGAATCACTATAGGAAAATCATTATCACAATAGGAAAAGCTCCAATTCATTTTAGATTTAAATTTCTAATGTCCCTACATCCCTAATAAACGAGAGGGTATGTGATATAGTTCCCTAGATATAGCCCCTAGTTCCAGTCCTGGCTTCACTGTTTACCAGCTTATTGACCATGGGCAAGTTAAGAGGATGACACTCAGAATCCTCAGGAGACCTTGGTTCTGGCCCCAGTTCTAACACTTGACTTGGTGTGTGATGTTGGGCAAATTACTGAACTCTACTGGGCTGAGATTTCTCCAGATGAAGAGTGAGGGGGTGCTGAATTAGACCAGGGGTGGCAAACCTGAGGCCTTGAGGCCACATGTGGTCCTCTAGGTCCTCAAGTGTGGCCCCTTGACTAAAATCCAAACTTCATAGAACAAATCCCCTTAATAAAAGGATGTGTTCTGTAAAACTTGGACTCAAAAGGTTGGACCCAAAGACCTACAAGGCCACGTGTGGGGTTTTTGAGGCTGCAGGTTCCCCACCCCTGAACTAGATAATCTCTAAGGTCCAGGACTTGTATGATTATGAGGAGTTTCAACCACCCCACCCAACTCAAGGCTGTGTCTTGATGATGAAATGAGAAAATAGACAAAGCACTTTGTAAACAAAAAAGCACCTGAGGGGAGCTATGATAAGGAGGATGATCTTCATAATAACAGCTTTAAGATTTACAAAGAGATTCCTCTTAACAACCTAGGCAGGTGATAGAATTATTTTCTAGGTGAGGAAGCTAAAAGCTCAGAGAGGTTAAGTGAGTTGTTCATTATTACACAGCTAGCAAGTAGAAGAGCCTGGAGGCAAATCCAGGACTCCTGACTGTGGGTTCACTTTGTACTCTGTCACATAATCTGTTTTGTCATTTGCTTAGTTTAATGTCTTAATAGATTCTAACCATAAATATTATTATATATGTCTGTGTCGATATCGATAAATCTAGGACCCTGTGACCATAGGTTTTCCCTTTTTTGTCTCCTCTCATAATAGTCTAATTTCCACAGAGGCCCTAATCTCTGGCATGGGGGAGGAACACAGCATCTCCTCCATTTTTGGCAAGTCCTGTTGCCCAGGGCAAGGACATGACTCTAGTATGAGGGGCTTTTTTCCTTTTCTTCTCTTCCTGCCAGCAACAGTCCAGTACTGAGAGCTTTGGGAACTGATCACGGTGATAGGAGTCCAAGGTCAGTCAAGGTGAAGCCTGAGCCTGCACAACAAGTCAACGTACATACGGACATCAGAATCCTCTAGTGTCACAAGAAAAACATGTTTGGAGCAGAAAAAATGATGCAGAAGAGTCGGATTAGAGACATAACTTGGAATCCTGGTATTAGGGGTGAAATCAATTGGTGGAAAGATTCTGGCCTGTGACCCCACACTGGAATTAGTGGAGAGAGGATCTGATCACAGATGAAGCTGTGGGGAAGAGGGGTTGACCTGTCCTATTTTCCCTTTTTTTCCCAAATTTTGTTGCCCTGAAGCCTTGCTCCCTGTATACTCTCTCCCAAGGCCTGCCCTTCCCCATCAATCCTCACAAGGCCAGTGGAGAACGTGCAAGTATGTGGATGCCAAGTCTCTGAATTACAGTGGGGAGAAAGCAACTCCCTTCCCCCATATCAGTGCCCAAGTAAAACCTCAGCTGCTCAACCCTAGTTATGACTCTGAGGAGGAAGAAGTCTTTTTTAAAGAATTTAGGTCACATGAAGCAGGGAAAAAGAAGGTACAAGAGCATCAAGAGTAGTAGTAGAAATGGGAGTAATTGCCTGTGAGGCCTCTTTTTAGAAGATGATCAAATGAGATAATGTATGTAATGTGCTCTGTGATCCTTAAAGTGCTATATTTTACCTTTTTTTTTTGTTATGAAATCTATTTCATGATGCAGGGTAGGTAGCTCCAAATAATCTTGAAGGTCCCTTGCAATTCTAAAATTCTATTTTGTTTTGTTTTCTAAGATCCTTTTAGAGCTGTCAAATTCTATGCACACCCGAAAAAGTGTGTATTCTGTGAGGCTAAAATCTTTCCAGACTTGAATTCTTGTCTGTTCCTTTACTTCTACTGCTAATTATGATCTCCATAAATCTATATGAAGGACCATAGCAGAAATGGGTCAATTTGCAAGTGGATCTAACTCAATTGCAAAGAGACAAATGGGACCTGCCCAAATACAGAGAAAGGTTTGACCCAGAGCTTAAAATTTAATAAGACTAAATTAAAGATACATTTCCTGAGTTTCAAAAGAATGAGTTCAAAGACAATTTGATTTTTAAAAAATTATCTCTCGAGGTTGAATGACCACTCTGAGCCTCAGTTTCCTAATCTATAAAATGAGGACAATACTATTTGCCCTGCCCACCTCAGGGTTTTTGTGAGGATCAACTGTGTCTATGAATATGAAGACTTTATAACCAACATGTGCCATTAGTATCTTTTGGCTACACTGTTTTTACTAGTCAGTTAAAATCTCTCATTTAAAAAAAGTCTGACTATTAATGCTAGCATTTTTGAACTTGGAAATCCTGCCTAAATTTAATGCTGAATCAAGGACCAAGGGTCCTACTGCACAGTTATATATTGCCAGCCAGAAGGAATACCTGGTCTGTTCACTTTAACTTGTCATCCTCCTGAAAACCAATAATGCCTAAGACTGCTTCTAACCATTCCTTACTCCTAGAATGCCTCTCCCTCCTGTGATATCAGCTACTGACAGTATAACCATCCTTTAAAGCCTAGGTCTTCATGAAGCTTTCTGTTGCTCTCCCCCAGCCAATAGTGATCACTTCCTCAACTAATTTCATAGTACTTTATATTCCTCGACTGTACTTATATTCTAATTTATTTTAAACATTTATACATATATCCTACTACTACTCTCAGAGTATAAGATCTTGGGAGGGCAGGGCCTGGACCTTATTCATGATTGTATCTCCAATGGTGATGAACAAATTGTTTGCGCACAGAAAATGCTTAATAACCATATGAACTTGACTATATGAAATTGACTGTCTTCATTTGGGCTTAACCAGTTACAGTTCACACTGAATAAACTGCTGGGTATTTTTTATTAATGCCATTTTATTGCTACATTTTATGTTTTTTATTACAATCATTTCTATGACTTAAAAAAATGCTTCCTTTCTTTATAATAAAGAGTAACAATTAAGCAAAACCATTCAATACCATGACCATATCTGCTAATGTATACACAATTCTTTCGTAGTAGTCTGCCTTTCTGCTAGGAAGAGGATGTGTTTCATTATTTGTTCTCCAGCAGTTTTATTGTTTCAAAAAATTATTCAGAGTTTGACTTCTTTTTAGTGACCTTTTCATTTATATTGTTGTAGTCAGTGTGAATATTATTCTTTTGGTTATGCTTGTTTGCTCCACATAAATTTTTATATATCTTCCCAGGCTCCTCTCATTCCTTATAGTTGTCACTTCTCACTGAACATAATATTCCATTAATATTCACATGTCATAGTTTTCTGAGAGATTCCCCACTTTTTGGGTGCCTGCTCTATTTCTAGGTCTTGGCTATTACAAGGAATATTGGTATGAATATTGTGGAATATGGGACTTTTGTGTTTTTTAATTGATTTTATTTTAATTTTATTTTAATTTTTTAAATTTTTTTATGACCTTTGTCTTTGACTTCCTTGAAGTATATGTCCAATGAAATTTCTGAGATAAAGGATATGAACAGTTTAATCTCTTTTTTGCATATTCACAACTCAAACCACAACCCAGTGGATTAGGATGCCATCAACACTGGTGCTGCAACCTCCCAACATTGACCATTCCCGTTATTTGTTTTTTTAAATCTTTGCCAATTTGCACAGTGTGAGACGAAGCCTCAAGAGTGGTTTTTATTTGTTATTTCTCTTACTATAACTGATTTGGAACACATGTTTAAATAGTCATTTGTAGTCTGTAATTTTTCTTTTGAAGACTATTCATATCCTTTGCTTATCTATTGAGAAATGGCTCTTGGTGATATATGTTTGTGTCATTTCTACATATATGGATATATAAACATATACACATATGTATCAGATATTTGATACATACCATATGTGTATGTGAATACATACATATCTATATACATCATTGACACAAGACATTGACACAAATACACACACACACACACATATCTTGGATACCAGACTTGTGAGAGTGATATATATATATATATATATATATATATATATATATATATATATAGATATAGATATAGATAGATAGATATAGATATAGATATAGATATATATAGATATAGATAGATATAGATAGATAGATATGTATATATCTATATCTGTATTTATCTATCTATATCTATCTATCTAAAAAACCAACACAAGTCTGGTATCTGATACGTGTGTGTGTGTGTGTATATCTATATCTATATAGATATAGATATAGATAGATATATAGATATACACACACATATACACACACACATACATACATACATACACTATATCAGATAGATGCTTGGAGAGAGATATATGGTCTGATAGCCAATGTACATCTATCTATACCTAATCTATTTCTATATCTATGTCTAATCTATATATCTATCTTAGATATCATATTTTTGAGGCAAACTTTTTTTTCCCACTTTACAGTTTCTCTTCTTTATTTTATTCACGAAAAGGCTTTTTGATTTTACATAACGTTAGGCATTTCTCTAAACTGAATTTGGGGTTACTGAAATTGCTGGGAAAAAAGATTACATTTCCAGTCTGGAGTATAATTTCTCTACCATCAAGCCCAGTGCATTCTAAATGACTCCACAGCTCACTAAGATGTGCTGGGTCACGGGAGGGCAGTGGCTGCTAGTCCGGTTCCTGATTCTATTAGTCATCTTGAGTTACAGTAGCAGGGACGTGGCCCATTGCAAACTCTAATTCTTCTCTCTTTTCTCTCAGAAAGTTACATTTGTGCTGAGTACTTAATGAAAAACAAAAACAAAAACTCTGGAGTACTTGTTCAAAAATAAAAGCAATAGCTATAGTGGGGTTTCTCTGTGGAAATAGGAGAGTTCAAAGCCAAATCATTGTAGACAGCCAGGAAAATTATTCCATACTGAATATTAAATTTTTCACTGGAAAACATCTGGTTTCCTTTAGTATTATATAGATGCATAGTAGTAGCATGGCTAAAAGATCACTAGTCTGGGAGACAAGAGACCTGGATGAGAGTTGTGGCTCTGCTACTGACTGACTTGCTATGTGACCTTGGGCATTCCTTCCTCTTTCTGAGTCTCAGTTTCCTGTGTGCAATGAAGGAATGGTGGTGGACCAGTTATTTCCTAAACTCCCAGTCAATTTTTAATATTATATGTTCTAAATTTCCTTGTTTTAATGTGACCTCAATTGACTACAAAGAATATCCTTAAATAAATCTCACTTGGATATATAAAAACAAAATTATGTGTTCTGTCTCAGTGGTGGTACGGAAAGAGCATTAGTTGAGGATTCAGGAGACCTGGACTTTAGGCCTGGCATTGTTATTAAAGTAGTTGTATGACCCTAAATAAGTCATTTCACCTCTTTAGACTTCGGTGTCCTCTTCTGTAAAATATGAGGTTTGATGGAATGATCTGAGGCCCCTTCCATGTCTAAAAGTCTAATCAAATAGAAACTGCATTCGAGGCTATTAATAAGCCAAGCTGGAATGGCTATTTGCCAATTCACTACCCTGTTCTTCCTTCCCTCTTTCCATCATGTATCTTTCCTGTCATTTCATTCACCTAGAATAGGTATTTCTATCCCATGAAATTCTAAATGCATAAAGATAACACATTTTCTGTTCAGAATCGTTGGTAGAATATATAGTTGAATCATCTTGAATGGAATTTGCTTGTGGATTCCTCTCTGTGCAATGAAATGTCCCCCAGAAGA
This sequence comes from Phascolarctos cinereus, assembly GCF_003287225.1. NCBI lineage: Eukaryota > Metazoa > Chordata > Mammalia > Diprotodontia > Phascolarctidae > Phascolarctos > Phascolarctos cinereus. Next base: position 303,170,660 of record NW_027555625.1, on the reverse strand, counting down.
ACAATACATAACTATTATACAGATTCTGACATGTGTAGTCATAAGAACACCCCTGTCTGCTATGCTTTATCTTACCTTCACTGTCTTGTTTGAACTGCCTTTATTGGAGCTTCAAACAATAGAAAGCCACCAGGCTAGGGAAATGATTTCACTAAAGAGCTCACAGAAGTAGATATGATCTGGGCATTTTCTAGACAAATTACTAAAGAAGGATCAATTAATAAAATCCTAGGGATGGAAGAGAAATGAAGAAGGCATCTAAACCTGCCCCCTTTCTCACAGTAGGCCTGCCCTAACACCATACCAAGAAGATAATCCTAAAGGTCGCTTCCAGCCCTTACATTCTATGGCTTTATAAGAAGGATACTTACTGTTTCAAAGATCTTTTTATGATAGAGTCCACTGCTTTTTGTTGCAATAAAGAAAAAAATACCGCTTGCATAATGTAACATTCCTC